>NC_065516.1:25390856-25687425 GCF_006386435.1 Epinephelus moara | reverse complement strand
ATTTTTTTTTTTTTAATAAAACTTTTCTCCTAATTCTGAGATAATAATCTTTATAATTCCTGAAGAATATGGGCAAATATTTCTTTTCTCAAGTGAAAGCATTGCGCTTCTGCCTAAATTGGATCAATGGTAACTAGTATATTTAACACTATGAATGAGACTTTAGTATCTGTGGGATTCTCCTCTTGCATTAATTATCAAATGAGGCCTTGATAAAGTTGTGTGTGCAAAGTACTTTTTAAAGTTTGTTTTTAATATGAGGGGAGATCAACTTCTTACCAGGCCTAAGCTCTGTCAAGGTTTGGGAGTTATAAAAAAAAAAGAACCCTCTTATCGAGGAAGAACTCCCACAAATCAATGCAGCTTTCACATTTACTGGTTAAGCTATCATTCTGTAAGACCTCATCAGAGCAAACTGTCTCTTTGCTGTGACAGGGATTGTGTTCATTATAAGACAGCAGGTTCCAGGTCCAGACTTTTGATGGTCTTTTCTTGCCCTGAGCTGAGAAAGAGGAACCTGACAGTAAAAAAAAAACAAAAACATTGATCTCTTTCCTTGGGTATCAAGTTCCACCCACAGTATATCAGGCTGTCAGATGGTGAGTTTATAACCAACGAAAAAAATCAGACATGGAAAATGTTTCATGCCTCTCTCACTGGTGACATTTATTCAGTCTACCAATAAATGCGGTCTCAATAAATGTCAAGAAAATGAAAGAAGCGGTTTCTTCATTTTTTTAATCAATGCATTATTACCACACCATCAATCCTGGCACCAGCAGAACGCAGGCTACATAGGAGAAATGGCTCTGTTGATTGCAGGCAAGTAAAGTATAGAATCCAAAGTCTCTGCAGAGACTATATTATTTACTGTAACATTACGTACTGTAGTTTTAGCACTGCGGAAAGCAAATGATGTTTTCTGCTTTGTTCCGTCGCTGTGCACTGTTGCATGTGTATATCTGTGTTTGCCAAGTTCAAGTGCATGTACAGTGTTTCATCAAGGGACCGGAATATTATGTTTGTCCATGCCTATGTGGGTATTATTGAATTGGCTATTAAAGAGAGAGCAAGGCAAAGAGAGAAAAAAAGGGTGAGTATTTACAGTTGGAACAGTGTAGTGAACAGTCTTCCTTATATAATGCACACTAATTAGACGATTCATCACAAGTTAAATACAGCAGAACTTTAACACAGGATTCATAGAGAGAGAGAGAGAGAGAGAGAGAGAGAGAGAGAGAGTTCGACATTAGTTTGGCTCCACATGTGAAAACTAAATCTGTCGCTGTAGACAGTTAATCATGAAGGAGTTAATCACTGTAGCACTTCACCGACAGGTTCACACGCATTCAATCAAACATGCACCAGTGAACACACACAGGCATTCAAGAGCAAAATAGGCTTAACTAAATGACTTTAATAAAGGCTGCTACTAAGTACTAAGGAGATTTTTCAGGGGACTGACAATTAGAACTACGTTACAGCTCCTGTAGAGTTTTGACAATTTTTTTTATGTGTTTTCAAAACAGCAGGAGACAAGGACCAGACTTTTAAAAAAGGCCAGAGCCTAACAGGTGCATTCAGATAAGAGAATAAAAAAAGGTCAGCGAATTGGACTGTTTTGTCTGCTTTGCATATGTGTGAAAGCCCTAAAAAAAGTTACAATAGACCTGTTAGGGTGTGAAAGTGAAACCCTGTTGATTAGGATGGGAGCCAGCAGTTCATGGAGATTTGGAGAACCAGAGTGAGCATGATAGTCCAGGAACTTGGTTCAGAGCTCTGCTTTTTACTGTTTCTCAGCATCAGTGTACGTTCAATAAATGTCTCCAATACAAGAACAAAGGAAACTCACATGAAGGAGGGGTCCCCAGCCCACAGACAAAAGGCCCTAATGAATCAAACAAGGGCTTTAAATACTCCCTGGCCAGACGATTGCTACTAGCATGGGTAAAAAGACCATTAAAGCTATTACTAATGTAACTTACATCAGTCTTTCTATGAAGGCCTATAAATGTGCAATTACTCCGCAACACACTGTTCAGGCTAGAGTTAATTTTACCAAGTCTGGTAGGAAATGAAATACAAAAAGAAAACCTGCTGCTTCCTCCCCCATCCTCATAGTCCCACTTGGTATAGTCTTGTACCAAATCCTGGGACAGGTTCAATTTGAAAACAGTGTGCACCTTTTTTGCTGCAGCTTCCCCAGTAGAAATAATCGCAGATTTTGCAGCTATCTGATCCGCCTTCTAGTTACATGACTCGTCCCCCTTACCTACACATCAGTCCACAAACAGTCCCATTTGCTCCTTGGCCTGCAAAGTGGAAGTCCCAACAAAATTGCTAAATTAGCAATTAGCTAACGTTAGCCATGAAGTATTATGTTAAAAGTTCCAGGCAATCCATAACTCGTGTTTGTACAACCTTCTACCCGTGAAAGTGCACTGGAGCAGCAGTCAAACCCGTAACTTACCACCTGTGAGCTCGTACCTGATCGATGTACTCCCAGTTACGCTTTCTGATGTCACACAGCCCTCTAAACCAATTACCTTACTCCTCTAAACAGCAATGGCAGCCCCATGGATGCGGTGTTGATGCAGGTGATACAAGGTGAGAAATAAACAAAAAATAACTCTAATGTTAACGCATTATTGGCAGCCGCTCTAACAGCTAGTGTCCAGTGCAAGAATAAATCAATACAAAATACGTTTCCAAACACACAGATAATGTAAAATAAAAAGTATAAAAGCATCTGTGAACTTAAGCGCCGTTTCTCCTCCCCCGTTTCCCTCAAATGAGGAAGGAACCGGCACCTTTGGTGATCGAAGTGATCATAAACAAACATAAACCCCACACGGTCCGTCATGTTGCTTTGACAGTTTGGCGTGACTTGCCTGGAAAGCTATGAAGTCATGAGTCGTGACTTGAAGTGGTGACTTATGGGCTCAGAAACTTGCCTGGAACGCAGCATTAGGGTTAGGGTAACGGTAATTAGAACATGGCACTCTTAAATACTTGATTCTGATTGGTCAATCAACAAAATTCTGCAATGTTTATTTCTTCAGGTATCACTGCTGCTCTGCTGCTCTGCTGCTCCGTTGCTAGGGACGCCATAGCAGCGGCCTTAGACTGAGGAGCATCAAAATCAGTTAACGTTAGTCCACACGGGCCAAATAGGATCGGAGTGGCAAAATGCAGCATTTTCAGGACATCCCTTTTAACATTTTTGGAGAGGACAAAACGCTTGATGTTTGGCTAAAAAATGACATGTCCCCAGCAAAAAAGAAAAACAGAAAGGAAGAGAAAATCGCGGGGCCATCAGGAGCAAACTGGCACAAACAACTAGAAGAAGTAAGTAGTAAGCCATGTTCTTCAGGGGAATGTTCCCTGACATGCAGGGTTACATTCCCCTGTCGGGAGTTATTTTTCAACTGTCACTGGCTCACTATACATTATCCCTTACTTGGAAGAGTTACACCTCGTTACTCATGCTAATGCTAAGTTAGCAGTTAGCTAACATTAGCTATGAAGTACTATGTTAAGCTATGAAGTATTATGTCAAAAGAAAGGCGGTCAAGGTTAGGGCAAGGGTAATGGCAAGGGTTACATCTTGTTACTTATGCTAATGCTAAGTGAGCGATTAGCATATGTTAGCTATGAGGTAATATGTTCAGGTATGAAGTATTATGTTAAAAGAGAAGTGGTCAAGGTTAGTGTAGGGTTAGGGTTACATCTTGTTACTCATGCTAATGCTAAGTTAGTGATTAGCTAACATTAGCTATGAAGTATGTTAAAAGAAGTGGTCAAGGTTAGGGCAAGGGTAATGGCAAGGGTTACATCTTGTTACTTATGCTAATGCTAAGTGAGCGATTAGCTTATGTTAGCTATGAGGTAATATGTTCAGGTATGAAGTATTATGTTAAAAGAGAAGTGGTCAAGGTTAGTGTAGGGTTAGGGTTACATCTCGTTACTCATGCTAATGCTAAGTTAGTGATTAGCTAACATTAGCTATGAAATAGGCTATGTTAAAAGAGAAGTGGTCAAGGTTAGGGCAAGGGTAATGGGAAGGGTTACATCTTGTTACTTATGCAGTGCTAAGTTAGCGATTAGCTAATGTTAGCTATTTTAATAGAGAAGTGGTCAATGTTAGGGTTAAGGTAATGGGAAATATTGGAGGGGTTACCTTATGTTACTTACGCTAATGCTAAGTTAGCGATTAGTTAGCTATGAAGTATGATGTCAAAAGAGAGGTGGTTAAGTGTAGGATAAGGGTAATGGGAAGAGTGACATCACGTTACTTATACAGTGAATCTTACTGAGTGTATTATGAATTATAAGCTGGAATATTTCTACATTCGGTGTCATTTATTTTCTAGAGTAGCATTGTAGTAGGGTTCAGACAACCGTGGTTGTGGGTTTTTCTTTTACAAGTAATGTTTGTGTAGGGGCTTGTCGTGTATAAACCAGATTCTCATAGCTCTTTACTTATTGTTTAAAACAGTTTTTGTTTTTATTTCACATTTTTTATCAGCAATGTAAACCTATGTTTCCCATTCCAGTGAAGGCCCTTTGAATTCAACTGTATTGAATTAAACCTTGCTGTATTATTGGCAGTGCACTTGTGTTTGAAAAGTCAAAGGTGCATTTGTGTTTTTGGAAATGGCTATAGTCAGCAAAATGATGTGTCAGCTATATGTAATTTTGATATTTGCATAAGAAATGACAAAGAATCCTCCTGTCTCCAAACTTTGCCTGCTTTTTTCTTGTTCAGTATTCCCTTTTAGTTTGCTCTAGTCTTATGCAACTTTGACAGACCAGAGCTATGCTAATATATGGCCATAATTAGCACATAGAGAGCTTTGTAGTGTGTGTGTGTGTGTGTGTGTGTGTGTGTGTGTGTGTGTGTGTGTCTTAACCAGGCTGACATCCCACTTAGCTTGTTTAAAATCCAAACCGCTATTTTCAGGCTGCTCAGGGTTTTCCTATTTACAGCACACAAGCCCACACTCACAAACACATACACTTGCATGCGCATACACACACTCACACACACACAATGAAAGAGAGACAGACATACTGGAACAAGAAGGAGAGAGCGCGAAGAGTGACAGAGTGAGGGAGAGAGCAAAATTGGAGACCAAGAGAGAGATGATTTCATTTTGCCCACTGAGCCCTTAAATAATTTAACGAGGGAGAGATCTGTCAGAGTAGTGCTGTGTTTGTGTGTTGAATATTTATAATGCATATAAAACTGTTATGGCCCAGCTGTTGGCAGTCATACGTCTCAGGTCTGTGCATTTCTTTTTTATTTTAAGGCGCATTAGAATCCAAAATCCAAACAGATACAGCTGCTTCTGCTGGTCGTCACTAGTGGTTCACTAGTAACACGCTGGTGGATTGGAGGTTTTATTTCTAAAAGCATGGTAAATATTTTCAGTGTTTTTAGTGACAAACTATTAGCCTGGACTCAGCCTCATGAATAGCTTATTTTCAACTGTTTAGTGATGTGGCTCTTTGATTCGTCTGTCTTTGAAGCTGTTTTCCTGAATTCCTCTCTGCGTGGACCAGAGATATTTTAATCCTGGGCTCATATTTATCAAACAACTCCGAATCACTCCCAGGACTCGCACTGAAAGTTTGATTGGAACTAAAAATACTCCAAACTCGGGAGCAAAACACGCGGGGTGGTTATGAAGTTTTCTACGCCGCTTTGAGGAAAGGTTACAAGTTCTCCTTTGAGAGTGAATTACATCACCATTTTACAACACTTTGATATTTTAAAATTAAATTAATAATGATGTCATATTTTTCTCCTGTTACTTAAACTCCAGATTTAACCCATTTAAAACATGTTCCAACACAATTCAATGCAAGAAAAATGAAATAAATCACAAAAATACCTTTGGTCGTGGGTATGTCACTTACTGATAGCGGCTGAAACTATTTTTTGCCAAAACTTCCTGTCAGCTGCCGCCTTAGTAAAACACAGTGCCAGTATAATGAGTCACACAATTCAGATGGTAATAATTGGCTCCAAAGCTGTCCACACCAGACAGAATTAAAATGAGCATCAGTTATGAAAGAAGGAGACTCATCCATCCCTGAATGCGACAATGGATCTTTTTACATAGCTCCTTGTAAGTCTAATGTGTTCTCTGCTTTCTAAAATCAACCCCCGCAAGTCAATTAAGCAAAAAATCTGCCCTTAAACAGACTTGACAGGGATTTCCTCTATGAGTCGAGCCAGTATTTGTATACATCATCGACTCCCTGCCTGGACCTTATCAGCACACAGACCCCAAAGTCACTGTATTGACTACAAAACTACGTCTGAAGTGTCTGCAGAGAGTTTGTTTTAGCTGTGACATTGAAAAGCACTTTTCGTCTCTGTATTGCTGCCAGTTTTACACTCTTACTTGGGTAATGTCGCTTTATCCATAAATGAATACTTAGACTGTTGCCAGTGGAGCAGCTTCAGTGCTTCTGTCTTAATATCAGCCTCACCATTGTCTGCCTTTGTGAGACATTTGCGCTCATTGCCAATGAACTCAACTGTGAAAATTATGGGAATATGATGGTAAATTTAGTCTGGGAGTACATTGTGTTGTGTTTGTCATATTTATAAAAGCCTTCGTGTCCTGGGATAGGATATGACAGTTGCTGTTGTGAGTCTGTCACTGTCACTGACTAAATTTGATAGTATCTGGCAACAAAATAGGCTCTATTCAGAAATCATTATTGCACTTCATGTTGATCCAAGTGATTCAGTACTTTTATCAGACTTATATCTTCTCAGGGTTTAAACTTAAATGTCAAAGTAAATGAATTTGCTACAAGTTCGAACACAATGAACTGACAAATGACCTTTGAGGCTGTTTTCAAACATTCTGATTTTATTAAAGATGGATTATCATGTGTTACATCATAGGTCAGTGGTTTCCAACTGGTGGGTCGCGGTCCAAAAGTGGGTCGCGAGTCCATTCTGAATGGAACGCAAGTGTCTTGCAAAGGCGACAAGTTTGTAATAAAAGCACACTTAATATTTACAGTGAATTTCTGGCACAGAGCTTTTATTTTGAAGAGCTGTTTCCTGCTGTATACAGTAGAGTGAGTGACTAACAGACAGCTACTTGACAGAGACAGTGAAGTAGTTTGATGACATGGCCAAATGCAAACATGAAGCTAAATGTATTGAACTATGTAGACCTTGAACTAATGACTAAGGAGGAATCTGGACCAGTTGGGTACTGTTATAGGTAAACTGCAGTTTACAGTCTGTTTTGCTTACTGTGAACACAGTGCACAGGAGAAATTACCGTAAATATCCTGCAGAACTGAATCTATTCCTATTTGTGTTACATCTCCTACCCTCATCTGTGAGTCCACCAACCAGGATAAATGAGACCCTGAGAGCAGTCTTCTATTGTTGACTAGTCTTGCCTGTAGTTAATCCAGTAGGATGTAGTGTTGTGGGGTCACTGGCACAATTAGATTCATTCATAGTTTTGACTGTTATGTGTTTTTTTCCCATCACTGGGCTCTATTATTATTATTATTATTGTTGGGGTGGCAGTAGCTCAGTCCATAGGGACTCCATGGGAACCGGAGGGTCACTGGCTGAAGTCCCCGTCCGGACCATATATGGAGCACGGACTGTAGAGGTGCCCTTGAGAAAGGCACCGAACCCCCAACTGCTCGGGGCGCCTGTCCAGTAAATTAAATTAAATTAAATTAAATTAAATTATTATTATTATTGTTGCTATTATTGCTAGTATTATTTTATTTTATTTTATTTTTATTTTTTTTCAAATTATTATTATTATTGATAGTAGGGACAGGAGTAGTTGGCAATCCAGTAAAAGTAGTATTAGTATTTGCCTTTTTTTCTGAGTTGTTTTTGTGTATTTATGCTGTTTATGAGCCATAATCCCTTCAAGTCTTTACTTTTATTATCAGCACTGATGTGCTGTCCATTGCATTATTGCCGTGCCCATAATCGCATTAAAGAACACCCCTCAGGTATTGCTGCTAATATAAATTAAATTTCGTTAGAAGCGTGCTGATACAGAAAAGGCCCGTCATCGCTGCGATAGGAAGGACTAGTATCCCTGGTGTCCAACAATAATGAATCATGTGTTATGGAAAAAGATATGTGTTAATGAGCAAAGCTGATGCAGGGGGAAGCCAGGACGAGCTGTGTAATATTTCTTTGTCTAGTATCACCATTTGCCAGATGGCTCGAGCACCTGCGTGCACACCTACACGCAGATGTGCACACATGAACAGTAATACACAATCAATGCAGGCACAGTCATGCATGTCCGCAAACACACATACACACAGTCTTGTTTTCCCCCTCTGTATGAGGACACCACCCTGATATTATATTCTTTCCATGTATTCCCAACACCAGTAGTAACCACACATAATCTAAAATCAGCTTTTATTTTAAAGGATAATTAATTTATATTACAGCTTATCTTATTATTTGGAAAAGAAAACAAACTGTAAAATGATTAACCAAACTGTTTTGCCTGTAACTTGTTAAGACTGTTTTCTTGGTTGACCTAGCCTCTATTTAATTGCTATTTAATTGTTTCCAGCTTTATTTCTAGAATAAAGTGGTACATATTGTGGCTAACCTGTTGTTTACAACCTGATGAACGTCTTGCCTTGTCAAGCCTTTTTTTATGTAGCTGTTACCCAGATCTCAGCAATTACTTCAATAGAGTTGGGTACCGAACTCGGTACTTTTGAGGGTACCGACCAAACAACATTGGCACTACTGAGTACCGATTAACATTAAATCCATCACTGCCATTAACTTTGGTACCTGAGAGCACACCTGAGTGAGAATGCCGGGTCCAGAGAGAAAGCAGAAGCACCAAAAAGCGCCTCAAACCCAGGAAGCCACAAGCAAAAGATCGTGCCTGGCTTCCTGGCTTTAGGGCACTTTGCAGCAGAGACAACAGAGCTTCATGGAGCCACCATATTCAGAAAGGAGGTGGAAGCATTGCAAAGTGCCCAAAGCCGGAAAGCTGAAGGTGGACACTTGGCTGGCTTTCCAGCTTCGGGGCGCTTTGCAAAATGCCCCAAAGCCGGGAAGCCAGCCACAAGGCTCCATCGGCTATCCAGCACGCCAAAACTATAGCTGCAGCATCTATAGTTTTGGTCTATCTGGTCTGTTTTCTTTTTAAGCAAGTAGAAAGACAGGCTTTGTGTGATTAGAAAGAGCTAAAGAACAGATTTGTTCACTGACTGTCGTGATTAAAAGGTACCGGTAGCTATGACTTCACACAAAAGTCTTCAGCCTGGTGTTTGATCTTACTAAGATAGAGATACAAGCACACATGCCCCATGGCAGGTAAAACTAAACCCCAGTGTTCATACTCAGACATACAATACCTGCATTGCTGGGGGAAAAAAGTCATGATCGTGACATGATCAGCCCACGTTGGTACTTGGTTTTCCTCTCTTCTCTTTTTCATCTTCTCTCTTTCTTGTGCGCACATGCTCATGCAGAGGGAGTGGATCAGGTGTGGGCCTCCCCTCGGCCATCAGCTCATGTGACTTTCATCAACAGTCTCTTCTTTCTGTCTTCCCTGCTTTCTGCCTCTACTCCCTCCTTTTCTTGTCCTCCAATTCTTGCCCCCTCTGACTTGTGGTTGACTTTTCACACTCATTAAAGTGACAGACAAGACAAGCTGAAGGGGGAGAGAGACGAGCAGAAATGAATGTCAGCTAAATTTGAACCATACCTAGGCTACATGAACCACAGCTGTACGTTTAGAAAAGAGGAACGGGGGTGACTGCTACTGTGTGTGGGGGAATTTTTAATATGCATAGGAGTGACGGAGGAGAGGAGAGTGACCTTTTTACCAGCTCCCATTCACACTCCCCCTCTCCCACTCATCTCATCTCAGTTGTTTTCATTCCTCTTCGCTGATTGAGGAAGGGGAGAGAAAGAATGAAAGAGCGAGGGAGAGTTACTTCTCAGCTAGAAGGTCATAGCTCTATTTGATAGCCTTTTGTCTCCCATCCAAAAACAGCACTGTTAATAGCTGCCCATAGGCCACTTTATAATGATTGGGCCTTATCTCTAGACACACACAGACAATCACGTACAGACAGCACACAGTGTCTTTATGGTGGCAAGTGGAGAAATTTAGCTTAAACGGTGAAAGAACTATACGACTATGGCTGCCATTTATCCCATTTAAAGCTGTGATACATGGGCCACTTCTATGTTATCCTGCATTCTGTCCCACTATTAGCCCCCACATATTTATTGCCCGTGTCTTGTAAAACGTTGCCAGTGTTTTGTTTTATTGCCACTGGAAAACACCTCCGAACATTATCCAGTGAGATTGCGTTGAATGAGATAGAAAGTTTGTGCTTTCCATAGAAAACTTAAACACATGAAAATGACAGAGAGCACTTTGTAGGGCTGGATCCTGGCTCTCTATCTGGGCTTGATTTCCTTGACAATTTGTGCACATTACCTGTAGGTATTCCTGCCTGCAATTTTATTCTACTCACTGATGCAGAAGGTCACATTATGAAAATCCCTCAATAGCAAATAAAATGCTCCCACTTTAACTTAAAAAAGCTTTGTATTTCACTTTTTTTTTTATTCTGTTTAGTTTGGGTATGTTCTTATTTTAGTGAAAGTTGTCTCAGAGGCTTTGCAGTTGGATAATGTGACGCTCTGTGGATCCCTAAAGTGGGATTTATACTTCTGCGTCAAATTAACTCTGTGCCTACACAGAGCCTACGCCGTAGCCTGTCGAGCACCTCCCCAGAAATGTAACTACGCGCTGTGGCGATGCAGACCCCCTGGCTGTTTTTGTAAGCTGAAACCATTTCCCTCGGTGGAAATGAAGCTTTTTATTTACGTTAATTTCACAGATAAGAAACAATAAATTGTGAAGACAGTTAAGCCTCCACAAAATAGCATTTTAAGTCGTATGTGATTCATCCTGGCTTCATATGAGTAGAGGAAATCTCTGCTAGCTGCTAGGCTAATTTATACAATGTAAAATCTAATAATGTTAGCATGTTGTATTTGTTTGGAAAACGTGTTTAGTATAAGTCAGTTGTTTTGTCAGCGAACCTTGTGAGTTGTAGTGGAGCCAAATTTTGTAACATTACCTATGTTAAATGTTGCTGTTGTCCCTGGCTTCATATGAGCAGAGGAAATCTCTGCTAGCTGCTAGGCTAATTTATACAATGTAAAATGCCATAGGCTTGTGCTAAAAACATTAGCATGTTGTATTTGTGGGGAAAATGTGTCCAGATAAAGACAAGTGGTTTGTCTGTGAATGCTGCGAGTTATAGTGAAGCTGATTTGTGTACTTGTGTTTGACATTGTTGCTGTTAAGCCATGTTTAATGTGTGTTTTGAATCAACTAAACTTCACAACACTTCACAGAAACCTCCACCACTGACTAGTGTTTTGAAAGTATAACTGCAGAGTGACACAGCCATACCACCGCACAAGTATAAACGCTGGCAATGGCACCGGCCATGTGTGTAGGCTGTGACGTAGGCTCTGCATAGAGGTGACGCACAAGTATAAACCTGCCTTAAAGGGGATCTCCTTTTGTCTCCTCCACAGGGAGGCTGGAGAGCACCCCTGTGTTCTGCCTCTGGAACTATTGGGGCTTAGTGCACATTAATACACAGGTTTAAGTGCATGTCTCTATGTACATAAATTTGTGTACAATAAGTGCCAATATACAGAGTATTTTCTGGCTTTATACTGTTTATGTATGTAGGATTGACTTGTTAAGCCAGTGCATGTTTATACTGTTTTGTTTCCTCCAATTATTCTTAAGTTTAAATTTCAAATGCAGCTGTGTTGGTAGAAATACATACAGCAAGAGTTGAAGGTGCACAGAGCAGTAACATTGTTTTTTGTCTGTGCAGCTGTCTGATTAGCATTAATTATCCAATGAAAAATGCTGAGGTGACAGTCAAGTAGACCTGCTCACTAAGAAATGTTAGGAACAGACTGATCACTTCTCTACAGGTGTTGGTTTGCTTTTATTTAGGAGAAAGACTCAAAACACAAACACCTCTGTGAGAGCAGTGCAGGTATGTGGCAGGGCAGGGACTGTGTGTGGGAGGAGTCAGGACCTAATTCATAATGCCAGGGTGAGGGGTGGACGTGGCTCTACAGTTGCCATAGAGATCTCTGGGGCTGTGGGTGCTGCTTTCAGTCTCCTATTCATTCCTAGGAAGGAGGCAGTGACACGTGCACGACACATGCACAACATAGTGGAATCCTACACCTTGTGCGTTTTGATAGAAACACACAGCATACAGACGAAGCGCAAGGAGCACCAGCTGAAACTGCCGGCTCATCAGTTTTGGATATACTGAACTGTGGTCCATGCACATACCAAGGTAAAATACACCGCTACACACAAAACAAATAGGTTAGTAATTAGGTTACAGTTTATGGAATCAGCAGAACAACAGCGCGTTCATAAAACACACATGCAGAACGGTCAGAAATAGCTGGCATGACAAATCCTATCCTTCTGATTTGAATGTTTATGAGTTAAAATTAAGTTTATAAGTTGGTCCAGAACAGGGGTCGGCAACCTTTACTATCATAAGAGCCATTTCTGACCAAAAATAATTTTCAGAAATCTGTGTGGAGCCACAAAATATATTTGAGACTTTTAATGAAGGTAAAAAGGCCTATTAAGTCCAAATTAGCCTATACTACTAGTCTAAATGATCATTCATTCATGTCTTACCACAAGGTAACGACTCTACAGGGCACTGTTCATGATTATTTGGTACTTTATCTTTGCAGAGCTGGCAGTGGAAGCAAACAAATCTGTCCGCACACTACTAAATTCTTTATTATATTCTGAGACTTTTACTTTTTTGATCTGGCATCCATAGCTAACCAGCTAGGACTCAAGACGAGCCTCTGCTGTGGAGGTTTGGCACAATTTCAAGGCAAAGGTGCCAGGCAGTAGATGTGTTACACACATTTTAGTTATTTTCATTTGGTTTGGAGGCTTCACAGTTTTACAATTGGGGAATGCAGGAGTTTCTTTAGGCCTACAACACTGATATATAAAAAATAAAATGTTAAAAAACATGAACATTACTCATTTCCATGTATTTTTTTTTGTCAAGGAGCCACTGGAGAGGTGCTAAAGAGCCACATGTGGCTCCGGAGCCTCAGGTTGCCTACCCCTGGTCCAGAATCTGCATTGTTGCACTGTTCTTGGTGAGATGACATTCGGGTAACTTTTTGAAGCATGGTCAGGAAGATAAATTTCCCCCAGCTGAGAAACAGCTTGGTTGCCTCCTTTAAATGTATAGTAGGAAAAGAAAATTACTGCTCGTCTCCAAATGTACTCGTCTAAGTGAATAATGTAACAGATGTTGTCCCAGTATAAGGCTTTTAGCAGCTATGTGGCACAGGCAGTTATATTTGTATGTGTTAATATTTCCCATAATTCACACCTCTCTTAGTCTTGCAGTTCATATCGGCATGCCAAGTTTAATTCCTTGTATAGGCTTCTTTTTTCATCGTAGTTACATCAAATTATGTCAGCACCTTAAAATAAGACTCACTCTGTTGCACCTAGCTTACTTACAATGTTGTTAGAGTACTTATTTACATCGCCAGTACAGAATAATTTACCTCGCATCCGTCTGTAGATTTCATGTTTGTGTCAGGTTGAATTTACTTCATGATTTTCCGGCTTAAGCGAGTGAGGAAGCTTTTACCAAGTCAAATGTTACTGAGCTGGCAGATGTGTGCTGTGCTAAAAACGTAATTCAACAAAAACTCAAAAACATCACAAGGACTTTCTCAAGTTGCCTTTTTTTAAGATTCCCTAAGTGTAGTAATTAGGACAGTGTCAACATTTTAACAAGTGATGCTGACTGTTGTGGCACCGTGTTACAGCAGCTGTTTTATCTGTTCACAACACAGTGGTGTACAATGGTGTGTGTCACACAAAACAGACAGAGGTGTGGGTCTCCAAGTCACAAAAATCAAATTTTTATGTGACTGCAAAAGCCAGAAGATCTTTTGGCATCCATAATTATAGATAAAAACTGCAGAACAGAGTTTCCAACATTAGCTATGATGGCTTCAAATGTGCTCTCTGCTGTCTTGTAGTTTCAGCTCATCAAAATGCACAGCTGCATGTAATTGGACAAGTCAGTTAAACTCACTTATCTGGTAGAAATACTGGTACTATCACTTAGCAAATTCATGAATGTGCTCTTGAAAGTCAGGCAGTTCATCCCCGTAGACATCATTTATCGTAATGTATCAAGAGCACACCAGGTCCTTAGGCAAAGGATTTAACTGAAAACATTGTATGACAAAAGGTTATGCATAACTGAACAAATTTTACCTCAGCACAGAGCTGGCCTAACGGGTTTCCCATTTGTTTTTGCATCCAAGCGTTCCCAAGTTACCTCAGAAGGCGTTTAAGATACTTTACAGTTGAGGCATTATATATCATCAATTAGCATAATGCTACTTTAGGTGCAGGGATTTGCATTTTTACACCTTGAGGATTTAAAACAGTTGCAGCAGTGGCAAACAAGGTGACAAAGCAGTCTGCTGTGGGGAGCAGAGCGGGGCTTTGAAGCGAGGCACCTCGCTGTAAAACAAAGCTGTAATTTAGAATTACGGGTCCGGAGGGTTTAATAGACCCTGCTCAAATTCCCAGTGTCACCTCGCTTTGCAAATCATAGGGGTGGATGAACCTGCTACTTTGTTGTTCACATGTATGAGGTTTATCTTGTCGCGAGGTAGAGCAAGGGAAATCTATAGAGGAGTTCCTGACAGGAGGGAGAGCGATGAATGGAGGGAAGCATGGAGAGGTGGAGTGAATGGAGAGATTAGCAGAGCAGTGGGAAGAAAGTGGGATTGTACCTGGCTCGTGGTGTGATGTCACAGGTTTCACTTATTAACAGTTTCTGTGTGAACTTGCATCATATGGGGACTGTGCTGATGTGTTTTCATATACCGTACAGTGTGTCCCACAGATAGAGGAATCTCCTGCTGTGAGATCAATGAACTACTACAGCTAGTACTACATATGTATGTGTCGGGGGCTTGCTTTTGGCACTTAAGAGACTATGCGTGTGTGAGCGAGGGAGAGAAGAGGAGAGACGAGGGAGAAAGCAAGGACATAAATGTGTGTACGAGAGGAAAGACGGAACGAAGGGAAGAAAGAGTGTGCATATTTATGTGGCTGCTGTAAGCGTGCGTGAAAAAAGGGGTGAGGGAGAGGGAGAGGGAGATGA
Source organism: Epinephelus moara (assembly GCF_006386435.1). NCBI lineage: Eukaryota > Metazoa > Chordata > Actinopteri > Perciformes > Serranidae > Epinephelus > Epinephelus moara. The sequence continues at coordinate 25,672,131 of NC_065516.1, read as the reverse complement.
ATTGCATTGTGCTCTGTAGTGTTGGGGAGGAGAGGGGATTGAGGTTGGAGACTCGAGATAGCGACTGGGGATCAACTCATTCAGAGCTTCAAATGGCTTTGAGAAAACCAATCAAACCAGCATACACTCCCTCCACGTCTCGCTCGCACACTCTTCCTCTCTGGTTCTCGTGCATGCACGCGCTCGGTCGTACATACGCAGCATCTTCAGTGGGGTGGAGTTCACTGCACTATTGATCTGCCTCCGTGTGGCTGTGATTAACTTGAATGCAACACACAAACACGCGCACATGCACATACTTACACACAGTGATTGCTGGTTTTGAAATCACATCTATCTGGCTCACAGCGGGATGACTGTTGTACAACTGTCAGTAAGCGACTTAAAGGGCTACTACATCAGCACACACATACATGCACACAGGACTGGTTTAAAAGTGGCACATTCAGGGGTAATATACCATCTATACAGCCTGTATACGAAAACAGCTCCCAGCCATGTGTTGGCATGGGTGTTAACTGGCAAGAACATGAAACCCGCCAGACTCTAGGCACACGCAATATCAATTAAGGCTGCGTGAAGACAGACAGAAGCACAAATTTAAAGGAACGTCACCCCCCAAATTTTTAAACAACCATTTCAGTTACTCACCTTATGCTACATTGAATTTATGAAGAAAACTTGCATGCCTCCACTGTGAACAAAGAATTCAAAAACAGAGACAAATCTTAATGAATTGAAATCATAGGGGTCCATGTTTAAAAACAGCAAAACTACATCAAAACATCCCTTTGAAACCTTGTACTTGTGCATTACAATCCAACTCTCATTAATCCAGTCATGTGCTCAGTACTTCCCAAACAGACGGCCCTTTCTGATGGGGAACTAACCAAGAGTGAAACTTGGTATGCTCTCCTCCAAGCCAGACTCCATTGACAAAAACAGTAATTTTACCTCTCTGAACACTGGAGCTGCTTGTCTACTGCTGCTTCAATCATTTCGTTAGTTTGAGTTATTGTGTGACTTTGGTGTTTTAAAGGGTTAATTTGGATTCACCAAAGTCCCACATTAACACAAATAAACTCCAGATAGAGGCAGTTGTAGACCAGCAGCTGCTGTGTTCAGTGAGGTAAAATGATCGTTTTTGTCAATGGAGTCTGGCTTGGAGGAGAGCATACCAAGTTTCACTCTTGGTTAGTTCCCCATCAGAAAGGGCCGTCTGTCTGGGAAGTACTGATCATATGACTAGGTAAATGAGACTCAGGTTATACTGCACAAGTTGAATGAAAGTTCGCAAACTGATGTTTCGATATAGTTTTCCTGTTGTTAAACATGGTCGCCTTTGAGTTCAAGAATTTTCATAGATATGGGATTTTTGTTCACTCTAGTTATGTAAGACAAACAAAATTTGTTCAAAACTTTAACAATGGGTGAGTGATACACAAATGGTCATTAGGGGTGGGGGTTAAAGTTATTTATATATATATATATATATATAAACAACAACACCAGGGTCTGCATTGGGGTATCGATGAAGTCCAATTTGAATAAGGTGTCCATGAGTTTTAGTGCTTATCCCATGCTTAAACACTGTATAGCAGTTCGAGATGCACCGATCCAGCTTTATCAGTTTCGATACCGATCCCGATGCTGTGGCTTTGGGTATCAGCCGATACCCGATACCGATCCGATACCATGGTTGACCTAAAAAGCTACATACCTTTACATGTAGAACAGAAAAGACTAGAGGCATCAGGCATTGATGACTACACAGTTCTTTCCTAAGATAAACTGAAACAAGATGAAACAGATTAATGCAATGATGAACTATTTATTTTTAACAAAAATAACAGCAGTTGAAATAGTGTGAAATACCTCCACACAGCAGACTCTCTCCTTCGCTCCATGACGTATGACGTAGCTCGCATCACAAGAGATTTAAAGGGAGAGGATCGCCTCAGGTGTAGGTTGCATTTTCCAATACCCAATCCATCTCTTTTGATGATATCGGGGCCGATATTCGATCCAGATATTGGATCGGTGCATCCCTAATAGCAGTTTATAACACCATGACTCTGAAAAGTAATCATGGCAATAGACATTTAATCCTCAGTCTCAATGATCGTGATGTTAAGCAGTAGAATTACATTTGCATTGCAATAATTTGCGCTGGCGGCATGATATTCCATTGTGTTACAGGCTGTTATTAGTTTGTATTGTTCTTCCTCTTCACATCTACAGTAGTCCACTCTACAGTGAAGACCACTGCAGTGTTTTCACATCAGGTACCAAAAATGCCATCACTTAAAATGTATATTTCACTGTAAAATCAGAGGATCCAGCCAGTAGATGTGTCATCTTCTTGTCAGCAGAGGACTGCTGTTACCAGCTACCTTGTGGAAAAACAAAACAAAAACTCTTTTGTTTTAAATTCTCATCTACTTTTCTGTCACTTTTCAAATGTGAACATTTCTTTGTTGAACCAGACAGGAAAACAACTCATCTGGGAATAACAAACACATTTCATGAAGGAATTCCACAAATATCTTCGTTAGACAGATTTACAGTTTGTAACCCAGTTTTCGGGTAGAGGAGTGCTTCAACGACTCTGGTTGTCAACCCCTCCCGCACCACACAGGGGTTAGGATTAAAGGGCTTTTTTTATTTTTTTGCTCACACATTTAGAACACTTTGAACCAGTCGCTCTGCCTCACGCCTTTTCCCACCTGTCAATCACATTCATGTTAATGATCACACTTCATTTTTAACTGTCGCGGAGCTGTCTTCCAGCCCTAAGCTGTTTCCATGACCTGCGGCTGACAATGCTTTGCTTCTCCCAACCCGACACGTAAGCTGCGGTCCCAAAGCAACTTATTATTCACATCGAAATACTATACTGATGCTGTTGGGTGGCTTTAAAAGGTTATGTATTGTACACCGGGGAAGGATATCTATGTTTTTAATACCTTCTCCCACTAATGAGCAATCAGATTGGAGAGGAAGAAATAGTGTTGGTATTTCTGAAGTAAAGACACTGTCATACCAAGGTGCTTCCCAGCAGAACCTCAGGTCTTTCCCTCTCCTGCTCTGTCTAACACACACCTGGTCTTTCTCTATCTCTTCAGGAGCTTCAGTTTGAACGCCTGACCAGGGAACTTGAGGCAGAGCGTCAGATTGTCGCCACCCAGCTGGAGAGATGCAAACTGGGATCAGAGGCAGGCAGCATGAGCAGCATCAGGTAACATGCAAACTCTGTTTTTCTGTCTGTGTGTGGTGGGGAGGGGATATCAGGTAACATACACTGTCCGTGTCTTTTGTGTATGGTGGTTGGGTTGTTGTGTGGAGAGGATATGTGCCTGTGTGTGTGTGTGTCCTTAAACACTGTCAGGTAACAGTGGGACTTTGGGGCTCACATTTACCCTGCCTTTATCAAACATATGCAAAAATGTGTACAGGGTAGGCTTGTATTTTTGTGAGTGTGCTCCCCGAAACACACAAGTGTATGGGTTAACGTAGAGCATGATGGAATAGGCTCTGTGTCCTTCATGACATTAGCGCTGACTGCACCATTATGTGCCTTCACCCCACACACATGCACACACAACCTGGGTGTTTTCTCCTCTGATCTGTGGAGTGATGCTACTGGAAAAGAACAGTGTTCCCCCTGCTGTGGGGTGAATTTATCAGCTGGATGGATTAGGACAACCCTGAGGTTGCAGGCAAAATCACATACGGATAAACACACTTACACACACACTCATCCATGGTGTTAGATGGTGTAAAATAACACTGAGCTTGTGGCGAGCTTTACACTCAGCCTACTATACAGACACACGCATGACATAACGATGTGAGAATATGATAGCAGTCTTCACAAACACATACACCACTGACACATTATGATAGTCACTGAGGGCTCGATACAACAGACACGTCACCACAAGCCCTGGTAACACTGGTGAGGGTGTGACAACACACACCTTCTCCCACACATATGCGTGCTCACAAAAACTCCACTTAGAGACTTCAGTTTGCAACAGAGTCTTGGGTCAAGTCTTGCTCTTCCTGGATCCCCTCTCATCATATTAAAGTATTAATTAGCATATTAGCCACAGCCCCGAAACCCTTCAAAATACTTAATTATGTTCCCCGTTTATACGTCTGACCTTTCTGTTGCCAAAATTGTTTTCAGATGAGGGAAAGAGAGCTCTCAACAGAACGAGGGAGCAAAGATGAAGGAAGGGTGGATGGAGGAGAGGAGGTGTATGCGACTAGCATGCTAATTTTGGATTTTATGCTAACAGCTCAAACCTTGAGCTTAATATCTGCCCCTCTCCTTGTGCAAAATCACTGTCCCTTCACGTTCTCCTTCACACAAGCTTTGCCACCCTGTAAATAAAAATCCTGAGGAAAAGTAAAGTTTGGAAAGTTTCTGGAAGGGGGGATGTGTTGTATGTGTGTGTATGCGTACGTTTGTGTGTGTGTGTGTAGGTTTTTGTGTTTGCATGAATTTTGCTGTGATGTCAAAAGTCGGGTTCATATAAATTCAGCATCCCTCTGACTCCCTCAGGCAGCTTATTGCATAAGTACACAACCCTGAGGGGGGGCAGGGAAAAGGAGCACACCGGGAAAAAAAAGACACTTTTGAACCTTCCCAGTTCATACTCTGTGCTCCAGCTGAGTCTCAGATGAGACTTTTTGGGAAAGTTTAAAGGCTTCCTTCTTGGGCTTGTGTTGAAGTTCCATAATTTGTTAATATACTGGGATAGTGATTTAAAAATAACGTGAGCACCAACATCAAAGACAAAGTAATCAGGTTTTTGGCACATATAGTGTGTCAATATCGGTGAAGTCAGCTCAGTGATATGATACAAATACATACTCTAACTAAACTCTACATCGTTTTCTTAATTAGGGTTTGTGTCAGATTACATTTATTATGCGTTGCATTTGTGTTGCTTGTGCAGTCCCCAACATCATGTGAAACTATTCTTACTTGCATGATACTTAAAGCAAAAACTTGATCAACTGTTGTTTAAAAAAAAGAAAGGAAAATATTAGACCAGCTGGCAGTTGTCATCTTATTCATATGTCTGCTAGTGAGCCATATATATTTACCCATTGTGATTTTGGATATATGCTGGTGTCTGCTGTTTCAGGTACCCAGACTTTGATGTATACTCACCATGCACTTTATTAGGTACATCTTGCTTGTACCAGGTTGGACCCCTTTTGCCTTCAGAGCCGCTTTAATTCTTGGTGGCATAGCTTCAACAAGGTGCTGGAAACATTCCTCAGAGATTTTGGTCCATATTGACATGATGACATCACACAGTTGCTGCAGATTTGTCGGCTGCGCATCCATGATGTGAATCTCCCGTTCCACCACATCCCAAAGGTGCTCTATTGGATTGAGATCTGGTGACTGTGGAGGCCATTGGAGTACAGTGAACTCATTGTCATGTTCAAGAAACCAGTTTGAGATGATTTGAGCTGACATGGTGTGTTATCCTGCTGGAAGTAGCCATCAGAAGATGGGTACACTGTGGTCATAAAGGGATGGACACGGTCAGCAACAATACTCAGGTAGGCTGTGGTGTTTAAACCATGCTCAGTTGGTACTAAGGGGCCCAAAGTGTGCCGAGAAAATCACCCCCACACCATTACACCACCACCACCAGCCTGAACCGTTGATACAAGGCAGGATGGATCCATGCTTTCACGTTGTTTACACCAAATTCTGACCCTACCATCTGAATGTGGCAGCAGAAATCCAGACCCATCAGACCAGGCAACGTTTTTCCAATCTTCTATTGTCCAGTTTTGGTGAGCCTGTGTGAACTGTAGCCTCAGTTTCCTGTTGTTAGCTGACAGGAGTGGCACCTGGTGTGGTCTTCTGCTGCTGTAGCCCATCTGCTTCAAGGTTGGACGTGTTGTTAGTTCAGAGATGGTCTTCTGCAGACCTTGGTTGTGACCAGTGGTTATTTGAGTTACTGTTGCCTTTCTATCATCTTGAACCAGTCTGGCCATTCTCCAAGGCATTTTTGCCTGGAAAACTGCCACTCACTGGATATTGTTTTCTCTTTTTCGAACCATCCTCTGTAAACGCTAGAGATGTATGTAGATCAGTAGCTTCTGAAATACTCAGACCAGCCTGTCTGACACCAACAACCATGCCACGTTCAAAGTCACTTAAATCATCTTTCTTCCCCATTCTGATGCTTGATTTGAACATTAGTCTTGACCATTTCTACATGCCTAAATACATTGAGTTGCTGCCACATGATTGGCTGATTAGCTATTTAACAAGCAGTTGAACAGGTGTACCTAATAAAGTGGCTGGTGACTGTACGTCTTTATAGTTGGTGTGCATTTGTCAACAAGACTGTTTTGGTGTAATCCGCATTTTTAGTTTTTAAACGTAAACCAAGAAAATAGTTTGCTTTTAACAAACCAGATAAGACTCAAAAAGTCAAGAGTTCGAGTCAGTGTAATCACGCAGAATCAGCCTTCCATATGTTTATGTATTCACATTGATTTTTCTAAGGTTTCAGCTCATCTTTCACACTTACTCTTGACTCTTTGATTTGTTTGGCTTATTAGGCCAATGGCAAGCCATCATAATTCACATATATTATTCCTGTGATTTTGGACAGGTCAGTCAATATTTTTTAAATGAGGCAGCTAAGGAAGCAAAGAACTGAGACCCTGTCTTGATAGAGCCATAGATAGCTTGTCTGGACCCACTTGAATATGTTTTCAGCAAGTTTTATCTCTTGGAGGAGCTTAATATTCCACTTGAGCTCAACATGTGGTCTGTCAGTTTCTTATATACACCATAATTTGTGTTAATTCTCCTTACTGGCAACATCATCTGAACTCTTAACATCCTCAGCATATGTTAAAAGTCTGTGGAAGAAACACTTCACCGTGGTTTTATCTGAACTTGTGCATCTGTTTGGGTGCATTTGCTTTAAGCTTGTGTGAATGTCTGCTTGTGCATCTTGCCAGCAATAGCCTGTCTGCTGTCAAGTCTGCTGTCTCATGGTTGCATCATCTTACGATTATCACATCAGATATAGAGGATTGGCTTAGCTAAGCTTTTGTCTGCTGACAGCTCTCTATATGCCATGGAGTCCACATCCATCCCCGTGCGAGCGCAAATTTGTCAATGCGTGTCAACCAAAACGTGTGATGTGCATTTGTCTTCCTTTTTGTGCTCATGCATACGCACATGTGACAGCTCACCTCTGAGTTTGCCCATTTTTTTTTCCATTTCATCTTGATTGACACTATCCTTTATGCATATTCCAACAGGGCCTGATTTTTTTTTTTGCAAGCCTAAGTATAGATATTAGTGTCTGCAATATAACTATGAATGATCAGAGAGAGTCTGATGCTATTCAAAGAGACAGTGCTAACCTTTCCCGTGGTCTCCAACATCACCACTCATTTTCCTCTCCTTCATCAGTGTCTCAGTGACAGGCAGCGGCTAAATATAGAGGGTAGTGGCTGGCTCTGAGAGAATAGGTGTTATAATAAAGCACAAGGTAAAAGTGAAGGAAGGCGGACACAATAGTTGGGAGGAAAAAGGGACACAGTTTAATATACAGACAAACACTGAGGGTCTTTTATATGCTCTATATAGCATTTTTTGACGTTCCATGAAAAAGCTTACTATCTTTCTAAAGTTATGTTTCTTCTTTCATGACAGTCTATATTCTCTCTGACTATGTTTCCTGTGGGCTTTAAGCTGCAGCCACCGTATTCACTCAGCAGTGGGTCCATTATTCTGTTAGAAGCCTGTCAGGCTGAAAGCCAACTTACGAGCACAAGCTACCTGGTACCCTGTAGTTTTGTGGGTGCCTGTGTGTGTATTATTATTCCAGATGTGTGGGTTTTCATGCACCCTCTGTTTGTGGGTTTGTGCCGCACATGCTTGGAACGAGTGCTGTGTTTGTGTTTGTGTGTCTATGTGTGTTCTTGGCAGCCGCTGCGAGCCTGCGTGTCCTTAGTTGCGTTCCGCTCGATAAAGCAATTCAGGCATCTCCACGGACTCCTCCTCAGAGCTGAGGACCCTAAAAAAAAGTGCCTGACTGTGGTGCAGAAAACCCAGGGCATTACTGACTAACATCTGTTCACACTGTGAACCGTTGGCATGCGACACAACACTTTACAGGAAGGAAGCACACACACTGGCGCACGTACACATTCACACGCAAACACGTAGTCTCCAAACACCACGCCGAGACTCATTTATCATTTTTCTAACATTAGTGGTAAGTGGCAGCCAGTGGGAAACATTTGCTCCTGCTGTCTTTTCTGCCTGACTGGCTGTGCAGCTCAACCCTTCGGTGCACTTTTAAAGGGGTATACCATTGAATTTATGCTTGATGTATTTCAGTTAGTATTCATCTATTTTTCAACATTACGAAGATGCCAAAACGACCAATACAGCACTAAATGATGTACAGCGAAGAGCAGGAACTGACATGAAAGAGTAGAGCGAGGTCAATTTCCTGTCTTGACGGTCTGGTTGGTGTACAGGCTGAAACTGGTTTGATTTAATGCAAACTGGCTGAACCAGCGCTTGTCATTATGGTACGTTCAGGCATATTAAAAAGAAGCCTACATCAGCAACCTGTTTTGCCTGTGTCACGGCGCTAAATTCAACAACATTGCATTAGTAATGAGTCATATGACAACATGATTAACATAACATGATGTTTGTTTATAAACGGACTAATGGAGCCACTAGTGTCCGACAGGTTGTGTGCAATTTACTGCCAAGCCAAGCAGCTGCAACATGCCAGAGAGCAAATTTCAGTGGAAGTAGGTGGAGGGAAGAGTTTTTTGTTTGGTAGAAAGTTTGTGTTTTTTGGGGTGACGAGTAGGGTTGTCATGAGAAGGGATACTTTGGTACCAAGTCGATGCCAACACACAAAAAATACATCAGTACCTGTTTTTTTTCCGGCTCCATAAGTACCGGATACAACTTTGCCCTCAGCGGGCCATGTCGATTCCTGTCGGAACTGTAGGGGGCAGTATACGCGCGTCAGTCGGTGCCGAGGACGAGCGCCGAAGAAGAACGCCTGTTCTCCATTGTCTTTGCTAGAAACAATGGCTTTTACAAGTGCTGCTGGAACCACAACACCTCGGCTTGTGGAAAAGTCAGTTAGTAGGAGTCGTGTGTGGAGAGGGTCGGCCTCATTTACACGCGCTGGCGAACGGTCGTTGTTTACTCGCGTTTTCATTTCGGCGAGCATGTTAAAAAAAAAAAAAAAAGGTTAGAGCATTCACGCTGTATCCTTTCTACGTGCTGCTCGAGTCACGTTGCTTTCGCGAGCAAGCTCGAAAATAGAAGAGACGCCGATTTTTTGCGTGAGTCGTGAGCGAATGGTCGCGGTATTCAACAAAAAACATGAGTTTGCGTGTGTTGTGACCTCTCTCGGCCACCGTAGACATCTCCCCCTTGACCAAGCGAGACCTGACAGTTACATATTTCATGTACTTACCCATTTGTTGAGCTGAATATTAATTCTCCAAGCGCTGGAATAATCACTGGCGCGCGAACCTGTCCACCCTGGGCTTTGGGTCCAAACTCACTTCTTCTTTTGGGTCCAAACTCACTTCTTCTTCTTTGGGGTTTATTGGAGATTTGCAAACACGGTGCACTACCACAGCCAACTGTTCAGGTGTGGTTTGTATTTTGACGGGAGAGCAGTGGCTGCTGGGCGACGCGTCTGTTTGGTTTTGGTGTGAATACACGGGTGCTGCCACATCGCTTGTGGTGTAAATGAGGCCTAAAGTAGTGAATTTAGAAATACATGAGTTCTGTTTTTTGATTTTTATCGTGGTATTGAATGAGTATCGAGAATTGTGGAAATTCACTGGTAATTGATATCGACTACTGAAATTCTGGTATCATGACAAGCCTAGTGACGAGACATGACAGAGTCTCTCTCAACCCAAGTATGGCACCATTTTGTATTTGAAGCTGACAAAAGAGATGTCCTGACTGGCTACCAGTGACATCAGATGCCCTTTTTCTATTTATTCCTGTCGCTTGCTTTGAAAGTGCTGCAATAGATGAGGAACGGCTGATTCATGAATTTGAGCTAAGGAACTTTCAATATGAAACCTCCTCATTTCACTGCAAAACTTAAATAAGGTGGCAGCTGGCTAGAGGGAAATAATCAGGGAGCTGAAAGTTTCTGGTAAATGACCATCACTAATAACAACCTGGGCTGCTTGCTGTCGGCTATATTGAGTGTCATTTCCAGGAAACATCACAGTATAATGTTTAAAAAGTGCAAACAAAGAGGGAAACAAGCAGGACCCTTACCCATCTTTGAAGTGGCTATGTCTCCAGTTTGACATCAAGCTCGAAATTATTTGACCATGTTACCAAAGGAAACCTGGACCATACAAGGCCAAGGCCAAAACACTGGAATTATTCTTAAACTGATTTGCTCCAGCTCTAAAAAAGCCCCATTCAGTGGCTGCTCTCATCTCTTCCATTACATCCTACTCCAGTAAAACATTTGTTCTGAACTTTGTGCTGGCATTTCAGCGTTTGCATCACATCTGTTTTTCAGGAACAATGAAATAAATCATCCATAAGTGCAGAATCTTAATGCAGAAAATTATCTCAGCGACCAGCAGATTGCAGAACGGGTGGTTCGCATGTGCCTCACTAGTGTTTTTTTTGCAGTTCAGTGAGATGTAAGGCAGATAAATGTACAATTCCTTGACAGATTCAGATCATTAAAGGTCCCCCGGCTGTCGTCTGCCTCGCAGTGACCTTGCCGGGCATTCTGGGGCATATTATTGGTGCATTAAAGCACTGCCTGTGAACTGTTGAGGAAATAATGTGAAGCTGGCTACTAAGCTAATCGTGACTCAGGGCAATACTGTAGATTATCAAAGCCGTATATGAGATGTCACGTAAGCTTATGGATTCACAGGCTAAATGTAGTCGTGTTGTTGTCATATTCCGCTGGCTGCCAGCAAATATATAGTACCAGCTTGGTGCCTCGTGGCTAGTGTTATGGAGAATTTATGCATATATGATGTGATAGATGATACAATGTAGATATTGCAGCAATCAGTTATGCTTTAGAACAAATAATGCACAATGAGGAAGAGACAGCGTGCAGTTGTTTTAAAGCCATGTCATTAAAGAAAAAGGGAATAGCAGCAAGTCCATTATGATCCGCCAATTATTTTAAAGCAGAAAGGTCATGTCAGATAATAGGAATCTAAGCCAAGGCAGGCAGCCCCTCAGTTGGTATGCAGATGACAAGCGAAGTTGAGCGAAACAAATGTGACCTCTAAATGAGTGTTTTGTTGTGCTTAATGGAATTGTTAGCGTTTAGTGGAGAGAGATGAGAGTATCAATGCTGGGGGCGGGAGGAACGCAACGCAGAAAGAGAGAGTGAGGGAAGGGACGGACAGAGAGAGAGAGAGGGAGAGAGAGAGGAGGAAAGAGACAAAAGGGATAGATGGGCTAATAAATAGCTTTCATTACCCTGTGGCAGCCACAGAATAGGTTCATTGATTTATTATTTTTCATTTTTTTCCCCTGTTATCTCTCTCTCTCTGTCTTTCGCTTGTTCTCATTGTCTCATTTTCTCTCACGTTTGTCTTTCTCTTGCTCTACACGTCGGTCTCACTCTCCTCTCCTCGTGTTTTACAAATACTATTTAACTTCACTGTATTATCACGGCGCTACTAAACTGAACTCTGTGTGTGTATCCACTTAAGTGCAGTACAGTACATCGACTGGATCGAGCATCGAGCAGTGTGTGTGTGTGTGTGCTTGGTGCTAGTTTTGATGAGCTCTGCTGACCAGACATTCCCCTCGGCCAGATCATTTATGTATCCTGCTGTCACGTATTTATGATGTGCACAGGTTGAAGCATGTGGATTATGTTTGTTTTGTAAACAGGCACATCCTTGCTTCAGGCGTCGCAGGTTTTTTTCCTACTGCTGTTTATTCAACTAAGAATTGCAAAGCAGAGAACAAAATGACAAATTCACGTCATGAAAGTTCACTAAAATTCGAATTAGTGCACTCGCATAGAAAGAAATATATGCAGTATGGCTGAACCTGGCTCCACTGTGCAACATAAATGCCTGCATGTGCATAAACATGGGCATCTGCACCAATATATTCATGCACACACCTGTAATAATACATGCACAAAAGCGCCAGATGCTGTGATGTCCTGACAGATAAATCCTCCTCTAATATCCAGTGGTCGTGGAAGCTCCCATGTGTACAGTATGTGTGTCAGAATTGTTTTTATTTAGCTGTTAGTGTGCCCAACCAGTGACTACCATCAAGTCAACATATTGAACAGATACACAGATTGAGAGACAGAAGTGTGTATGTGTGTGAGTGAAAGTGTGTGTGAGTGAGATGGAGTCAGAGTGAGGTGTAAAGTTCATGTCCTGAGGCAGTAACAGCTTTCTGTTTGTTGTTCAGACTTCACATCTGCCCAAAGACCCCTGGGGTAGGTCAGAGAGAGGTGAAGCCAGAGTGTCCAAGTGTGTGCGTGTGTGTGTGTGTGTGTGCGCGCTGAGAGAGAGAGAGAGAAAGAGAGAGAGAACAAAAGCAATGAGTCACCACACACTCATGCTCGCCCTGCTGCGCGTTGGTGCCCAGTCCCAGAGCCCATATAGGACTATTTATTCTAATCAAGCTGTGACATTTAGTTCCACACCAGCAGGGACCAGTTTCGCTCTTTGTGCCGTGTGTACGAGCACACCCACACACATACCCACACATTTCCTCACCCTGCACCCAAGACTTCTCTCAGGGGACAAACACACTTACTAGACTATAAAGTTGTCCTACCCTGAGGAGGAGACATCCACACCACTGTTATGAGCTTAGTCTTCAAACACTGTAGAGTTGATCACAGCAGCTAATAGACCCCAGACACATGGTGAGCGCCAGAAATATTCTGATGAACTTCACTGCGTGCCCGTCACTGAATTACTTTTTGTCTGACTTTCTATAACTTCTTTCGTCTTTTGTTCACTCCTCTTCTGCCATTCTGTTTCATCAGTGTTCTAACATCTATATTACTTAGCTTCTTATCTTGCCTCCAAAACCAGTTTGACATCTGTTTTTAACAGGACTAAAACCCCTTTTCTGCCAAAATTAGCTCACGTACGTGGGTGTTTTAAACACGGGTAGACCAACTAAGAATAGGCAAAAGGTTCTTGGGTGGAGACGGGTGGTATTTTGTGGTGGCACATTCCTGTATCTTGCTGCAAGTGGCTAAGTGAGCTACATACTAACATCAGGATGCTAACATGCTGACAATAACAATGCTAAATGGACTGCCCTTGTATCGCACTTTTCTGGTCTTCCAACCACTCAAAGCGCTTTTAATTACATGTCACATTCACCCATTCACACACACAGTGGTCAATGCTACCATACATGTTGCCACCTGCTACTCAGTAACCATTTACACACACTCACACTGATGGAACAGCCATTGGGAGCAACTTGGAGTTCAGTATCTTGCCCAAGGATGCTGCCCAGGGATACTTTGACATGTGGTGATGAGGAGCTGGGGATCGAACTGCCGAGCTTCTGATTAGTGGACAGCCTGTTCTACATCTCAGCCACAGCCACCTCAATTTCAATGTTAACATGCTAATGTTTAGCAGGTACACTGTTTACCATATTGACCATTTTAGTTTAGTGCGTTAGCCTGCTAATATTTTTTAATTAGTGCTAAATACAAAGCACAGATAAACCAGACACTACAAAACATTGAAAAGACATTTAAAAGACGTCCAACACCATCATCATCGTCAACTCTATGTTTACTGTTGACCTGGTTTGCTGCTTCCTGTTTAGCTATTGGTTGATGAAAATGTTCATGTAATAGGCTACATGCACTAGGTTGTGTGACGTACTTTCGATTTTAAACATTACTGCTTGTTCGTTTCCGGTCCCAGTGTCGTTTCTCGTTTGAGCTTGTTTATCGTGAACGTGCCAGTGACTGAATGAAACAGTGAGTTTATATATAATGAATGTGCACAAAAAAGTTAAAATGATTCATTTTCAGAAGCAGGAGAAGCACTACTCTACTACTACTCTCTACTCCGAGCACTGCTGTGTGCTATAAATATTATAAAAATAGCATGCTTGGCTAACAACCGCTGCGTGTGGAGGCTGCAAATTTGGATAAATTGTCCAATATGCGGTAAGTTGTACAAAGGTAAAAATATGTGCCAGCTTATTGTTTGCTTCTACAGCTGACATATTGGAATAGACTTCATGTGATGAATATTTTTTACGTTATTTGAAGATTTATGTTTGTCGCGAATTCACTACATTCGGCCATTGGACACTGAATAAAATAACAGATGCAATCAAAAGTCTCGTTGGCATTATATCTGTATTACTCACGTCAACACATCCATCCTACTGTACTTTAAACATCTAGTTAGCACTAGCTACACATTGGCTAACAACAAGACTAAGGTCGTTAACCCCACGTAGGATGATATATATTGCCAGAATGATATATAGCCTATGCTGATTAAAAATATGCTGTAACTAACTAATTAACACCAGATAAAGCACAGTTTACACACAGATAGCTAATGTTAGTGACAACAATAAGGCTAGTAGTACAGTACTCTGTTTCCAGATATCTAGTTAGCATTAGTAGCTACTTAGCTAGTTAACGTTGGTCAGTCTGTGTTTTCTTACCTTCGTTTGTGAACATAGGACGTGGCATATAATTAAAAGCATTTGTCCAGTTTGCTGGTTGGGGCTTTAGTAGTTTGGCAAATCCTATGAACATCAGTAATGTTCATCTTGGGGAGCTCCTGCAAACATCGGGTGTAGAACAGCGCTATTGCTAGTACAGTACCCTGGCAATGCAAAACACCGGAAACTGACAAGCAGTATTTGCAGAATGCGGAAGTGTTGTGTGCATAGAGCGCATTGAACTTCAGTATTTGCACGAGCCAAGACTAAAAACTTAACATAATATTAATCCCGTTTGATTTAATTGGAACATCATTACAAATAATCCTGACTTAAGACAGCTTGAATTAAGCTTTATGACTGCCTTAGACCAAACGATTGCCATCATGGCATCACCCAACAACTTGTGATTTCATTTTGACACTTTCAATCTGTCTGCGACGGTGAAATCGCAAGGAAACTACTTTACCATAAGGCTGGCATAAGTCTGATGGGAATGTCATTGCCTTTCCTGTTAAGTCAGGGGATGACCCAAAAGGCTTCATTCATTGGGGACACTGAATGTTTGTATAATGAAATAGTTCTTGAGATATTTCCCCATCGCTAGTGTGACTACTAAAAATTAAAACTGCAACTTCTTTTCCATTTTCTGTTCAAAGTTTGTTCTGTACTTAAAGTTGGCCTCTATGTGCTTTTAATGACCCAATTAGTGTCTTACTTTTTTCTCATGCTCCACTGTATAAACTCTATATTATTGCGTCACATTAGTTTGAAGTTTACAGACACACGTTACACACATTGGTGATTTCTGTTTTAATGTTAGATTTAATTTATTGGACAGCTCCATCACGTTTGGACAGCTTTTATACTTCATCATGCAGTTATCATTTTACAGCGTTACCCATGCTCTCTTTCTGTCTCTGACCACCCTCCTGTTTTTGCCACGGCTAAAATACTATCCAATTACATTCCTTTATCTCACTATACCCCACTCTCGTCTCCTGCGTTGGGTGATAATAGAGGGATCCATCACACCATTAGCTGCAGGCGGTTTTATAAGCTCAGCAAAATGCTGCGTAGAGAGAACTCAAATTATAGGCCCGCTGCATTATACCTTAAAATACGCCTTGTGTTTGGGCCTGTGTATGTGTGTGTCTGTGTGAGTGATGATGATACCGCGAGTCATGCTCCCCCCCTCCCTAATGACTGATGATGCATTTCCAAGAGGAGAAGAGAAAAATGGTGGCAGGTGGCGACATCTCTCACACCGCTGTCATCCCCACTGTCTATCTTTCTGTCTGCCTCTCTCTGTGTTGTTTCATCTCTCCCTCTATCTATCTGTCTTTGCTCTTAAATTACACCTTGGCTTTTTGCATTTTAGTGAGAGCATATGTCTTTCTTCACATGAAACATTTTCCCGTATATGAAGAAACCCTATCTTTGGCTTTGTGTTGGCTTTAAATGACTTGATAGCTTTGCTCAGCAGCCAGGTTAGCTGTTATGTAAATTGTTCAGTTCAGTGTCCAACATAACATTTTCCCCCTACGGGCACACCGAGCCAGTAGATCAGAGATTTTTCTGGTCCCTTGTACATTTCACAGATCTGGCAGCCAGAAAATGAAAATAACTCTAACATAACCCTAACTTCTTTCCATAATTTTGGTGATTTATTATACATGATATGAAAACAGTGAAGTTCCTACTACGGTACATCTGGTTGTTTTTCTTTAGTTACTGATAATATACAAAACTGTACAGATCCTACCACAAGTGCTGTTTTCCACGTTTCTGTTTCATTATAAATGCCATTTATATTTATTCTAAACAGAAAAAGGTTAAGAAGTGTGTGCTCAGTTGTAAATAATAAATAAAAATAAAAGCCTTGTGTTAACAAGGGATTCTCTCCACAGAAACGCTGGAGGGCTTTTATTTTAAAGGGAAAAAGAAGTGTTGAGTTAGAAATATATTTTCATGTCTGTTACATACACACACATAGACATTGAAACTGTAGTGAAAGGTGAAATTTTGCCATGAAACAATGGAGTCGAAGTGCTGCTGTGTCTCTGTGGTGATCACATACAGGTGTACTGTGCTTTTTCCATCTGGTGAAGTGAACATTGCATGGGTGGAATATAGCCTCAGTAATTCTCTAGATTATTTTTATCTATCTATCTGAGCCCTTCACAAGTGTAATGTTTCCAGTATGATGACAGCATTACCATTTTTTTGAGTACTGGTAACAAAGGAGCGAAGTCCCTAGTGGACAAAGAGGGCACGTGTTTTGCTATTCTCAGGTGTATTTTAGCAAATCGGGATGGATTCCATCTGTCTTGGAAACAATGACATCGCTCACATCCCAGACTCTGATTCGCTGTCACTGTCCTAGAAGGGCTAGTGACTGGCCAATCACCTTGCTCAGCATGAACTCTTACTGCCCCTCGGCTGTCTGTTATGTTGTACCCTGGTGTTCAGACTAGGGGTGTGCCATAGCATCTCGTTCATGTTAATACCAGTATTATTTTTAATATCATATGAAATTTTTTTATCGTGATACTCACGATATTTTGACTTGCTGACATATTGACATCATACTGTTACCCACGGCAACAACAAGCATGGCTGAAAGCGAAATTATTACCAACTCCACAGTGGTTCCAGAAAGAGGAGCAGCTTCAGTAGTGTGGAATAAACGGTGGCGTCCTGAATGTTTTATGAACAGCCCCGGACTTCTCAGACTCTTTTAGTGACTTACTGCTCAGAGGGAACTCATTCAGCGGCTCCTCTGGCAGCAGCACAGCGTCTCTCCCTCTCCTCTCTCGCTGTGTGCACACAGGAGTCTCGGTTGTCAAGTGATTTTGTCATAAACTTTTGGTAATGCAAACCTACGTGACGCTCGCAGCTTGACAAAAAACTCCATATATGTGAATGTGTGATAGTTGTGGTATCATAACAGCCTGTCACAGGTTACAGCGTGATGATTAGAGGAGAAATGGCAATTCTGTTCCTCTTTCAATTCTTTTCCTTTTTTGTCATATTGTTAAGAATATTGTTAGCACAAAAATACCCTGAAATATAGTGATATTAATATAGGGCTATATCGCCCACCCGTAGTTCAGATATAATAAAATTAAAATCTAATTTTCGTATCGATGTTGCTAATTGAAAAATGCATCTATCTCTCAGCTTCCTCAACAAGACAGTCAAAGGTCAGAGTCAGCTAAACAACAACACTCAAGCATAGGCAGGGATTTAGTGATTGATTGCTGCCCAGGGACACTTAAGTACAGCCGATGTATGCCAAGTATACTAAGAGCTTAAATCTAGCTTGTCCAGTCGATAGCTGATCTCTTGAAAAGTAGCCAGAAACAGTGGATGCTGTGCCACTCCTGAGTGTCTCCTGTAGAGACACACTGCTAAAATGTGAAACCAACTGGGATGCTACTTGTATTTGCACGTCTCACTTGTTTAATTTTAATGGGTGGCTGCATGTGCTTGATTTGGGGGGATTTTCTTCATTGTGTTGAACACAGCCTGCTATTTTCTTTTATTGGTTTGGCCCGAGCCATCATTACACCTCAGTTCATTTATTGTGAGGGAAGGGTATTATTTTGCTGCTATTATGATAATAGTATTTTGATTTGTTTACAGTGTGTGTGATTGTGTAAGTGAGGGGTTTTCTTCTTTATTTTTTCAAAATATGCGGTAAATATTTTATTATTTTGCATAGACAGATATAGATTGTGACCTCAATTAAGCTTTCCTTGGTTTCCATATTGTCCTCCAACATCTTTATACTTTATACCCTGTTAGCAATAACCCAGCTTGATCTGAGATTATGTTGTTTCTGTCTAACATCATTTCCTCCTGTTTTGAAATGATGTCCCTCTGTCATCCAGCTGTAGATGTAGAGGTGGATAGATAGGCCCTGTTTACTCCTCTAGGAGTCAGCAGCTGGCGACTCCATGTCAGTGGCAAGGAGACAGAGGACTGCAGGGCCAACAGGAGCAGCGTGTGTGCGTGCGTGTGTGCATGTGCGTGTGTATATCTATGCACCCGTGTGCATGTGTGTGTCCCCATGCTGAGGGGAATCGAGGGTGTTTGGTTCATTAAACATGCAAATGCATGCTTATCTTCCCCCAACACCAGATAGTGGTGAGAATAGATAAGAACCAACCAAATGATGCCAGAGAGGCAGACCGAGAGAGAAAAACAGAGAGAGAGCGTGATAGAAAGAAACTGAGAGAGAAACACTGAGACAAAACACAGACAGAGAGAGATTTGAAAAAAAAAAAGACAGAGCAAGAAAGAGACTGATTCCAAAAAGCAAGGTGTGGAAAAGGAACAGAGGGAAGCGGGCAAGAAGCACAGTGAGACAGAAGAGAAATGAGCTTATTAACAAATGCTGTGGAAGGTAATGTCTCCCCAGAGCTTATATAATAGGACACCTGATGGCTATTTGAACACATGTGTTATAAGTATTTCTTTGTTTTTGACATTAATAGCGGTAATGGTCCCCCGTGATAATATTTTGGGGTGTGTGTGGTGGGTTTATCTTTGTCACTCATCTATCAGTTTTTCATCAGACAGCTCTGATCATTTTTTTTTAAGATATTTTTTTGGGCATTTTTTGCCTTTAATTGACAGGACAGTGAAGCGTGAAGGGGGGCAGAGAGAGAGGGAGAGACATGCAGCAAAGGGCCACAGGCTGGACTCGAACCCGGGCCGCTGAGGCAACAGCCTTGTACATGGGGCACCTGCTCTATCACTAAGTCACCGACGCCCCAGCTCTGATCACTTTTAAACGAAATGTGGAAATGTGATGCATCTCGCTGCTGCTCTTGGCATTGTCTAAATTACAGTGATTGGCTCAGGGGAGCGCTGTAATTACAGGTCAGAACAAGGTGATAAATATGTTAGTGATTGGCCGTGAGGGATACTGTATCATTTGGATTTGTTGACGTCTTTATTGTTGCCTTGTTAGTCCAAGAAACAGTGGCCCTCATTTATCAATCTAATGTACAAACCAGTGCAGATCCGGGCGCAGAAATCATCTCATAATAGGGTTCATGAAACGTTCTTATCGGAATGATCGGGCGTTGATAAATGTGGCAGCTGAAAACCACTGACCTTTCACTAAGCCCCGCCCCTTTGTGATGGTCCAACAAGCTGTCGGAGTAAGCATGAAGAAATATTATCATATTGTTGGAAAAATTAAACAGTGATTGCAAAGAGAAGCAGACAGAGGGGTCTACAGTCTGTGTTTGAAGGATATATCCAGGATGTCAAACTGACTCAGCAGCAACAGCAGGTTAAAAAGACAAAGATAGTTAGAAGCTAAAGCCGAACTATAGGCTACAGATCACAGTGTAAAAGTGAACCACCACATCACTGCTGATCGCCACACAAGACAATGAATATAAAGGGAAACTTCACTAATATTGAACCAGCTGTGTGTCACTGCAGTGTGTGCAGATGAACAGTGTTTGGCTTCGTTGCCAGCACCTGGACCTCTGCCGCTGGACGGGCAGGGACCTCCTGGGGAAGTCAAACAACGTTCATCTGCACACACTGCGATGACACACAGCTGGTTGAATATGAGCAAAGTTTCCCTGCTTCCCTTCACTGGTTCCTGTACAGCAGGGTCGGTCTTTGTTTCACTGTTATAATCATTAAAAAGCAAAAGCAGCATGTGTATACATTCAGTAGGCTATATCTTCAGTAGCTAGCTAGCTAACCCTACAGCTTGCAGGGTTTGATTTTGGTTTTGGAACAGGGAAGAAACGTATATCTTTTTCCAACCTCTCCAGGTAACGGGTATCATTAACACACGACGTGCCCCAGGCACAACATTTAGCTCCAAATCCACAAAACCAGCCTGAAAATGAAAGAAGTTTGAAACAACTGTGTTACGGCTGTGTATGTGTTCCTTGCTGCTGTCCCTTTTCCCTCTTTGTAGATCTGCCCAGGTGTGCTGCATTACTTAACGAGGTGCAGCACACCTGGCATGGAGGAGCTCCTGTGGCAGCAGCAGAGGAGAGAGGCTCTGGTGTGGGGACTGCTGGTCCTGCTGTCTCTCACCATGGGGTTTTTGTTGTCTTGTCTGCTTGTTTTGCATTCTAATAAATCCCATGGATTTGAGTAGTTTTAAAGGTGTTTATGTGGTTGTTATTGGGTCAGTGTTTGGAGTTTTGTTTGCCCCATAGGGCTGTCTAAGGGTGGGTCGTAACAAACTGCATTAGAGTCAATGGAGCACAGCTGAGTTTTCTTGCTAAAAAACAAGAAACGACTGGCTGCTCTGTAGAATCAAACATAGATCAAAACCTTGTGTTGGGTGCTCATGGAGAACAGGAAACAACAAGATACACAGGAAGGAAATCCAGACACTCCAAATATATAGAAAAAGAGGAAGGCTGTATTAGGAAAGCCTTTGTTGAAGTGGCTGAATCATTGAAACAGCCAACACATTTCAACCACTGCAGGTCTTGGTCTGGGCTTTAAAAAAGCTTTTAAAAAAGTTTTCTTGCTAGTTCACATCCTCAGTGCTGATGTGTTTGTGTGTGATCGGTGCTGAAGGGGCTCCACTGTGCGCTGAAGTTGCCCTGAACTCATCACCTAAAACTTTCAGTGTGTCTGCGCATCCTTTGGTTGGGCACTCCTTTTCACTTTCACGGTGCTTGTAATTATTCTGAGGGAGAGTGTGTGTGTGTGTGTGTCGGTGTTGGCAGTTATTAGTATGCATTTATGTGGGATTATGGTCTCTGCTTTGCTGTCAGTTCAACAGGAATGGCTGAGGGAAAAAAAAAGCGTGTGCGCATTCATCCATACAGAGACGCTGAGATGTTTTGTTGACCACACGCTCAGAAAGCTCGACAGGCTATTACAGTGCTTTTTAATATGCAGCGTTTGTGTGTGAGCGCAGGATCACGCATGTGTGACGCCCTGCCTGCCCGCCTCCCTGTCTGCCTCCTTGTAGGCATGTATTTCTCTGTGTTTGAGTGTGTGTGGTGACAGTGTGAGAAAAGGTTTCCATTTAACAGGATTAAAGTAAGCCGGTTTCAAGAAATGCCAACTGTAATTCATAACAGTTATGGTAAGACACACAGTGATCACAGTGGAGATGCGTTACAGAAAAATAGGTGATTACTTGCAGTGTGTTACACATGAATGTGTAGTGTCTTAGTCAACCATATGCCTCTGCTGGGATCAACACAGTATCACCTCTCTGTATTCAAATATAGTGTATTCCTATCTACAATATTAAAACCGAAGTATCATCTGTAAACTCTATCCTCCTTTCAGTTATGGAATTTCTGTAGTTTTAAGGGATTTTAAGAGACGTTTTCAAGACATTGTGCGAAGCATGAACTCCCACTTAGGATTCTTTCAGTGTTCATTGTTCAGGAGGTTTTTACCAGGAGCCAAACTGTCTGCAGAGGTTTCCACCTCTCCAAAACAAACGGACCAGGGGTCTCATTTATAAACATTGCGTGCGCACAAAACAAGGCGTGAAAGAGGCTATAAAAACAGACTTGATGGGAGAAACTTTGATCCATGCTTCCGAACATTTTGGAGATGGGAGAGCGGCGATGCAGATGGTGAGGTGGAAGCCTGATTGTAGAAGTTGTTGAACATTTTTTGGCACGTGCCATTTTTGGCTTTTGTCCATATGCACTTTTTTTAGTATGGATCCTGTGC
The DNA here is from genome assembly GCF_006386435.1 of Epinephelus moara. Lineage (NCBI taxonomy): Eukaryota > Metazoa > Chordata > Actinopteri > Perciformes > Serranidae > Epinephelus > Epinephelus moara. The sequence goes on along the minus strand of NC_065516.1, from coordinate 25,649,693 downwards.
ATTGTTTTGTAAATGAGACCCCAGGTGACTAAAACTGGTAAAGACACTTGATGAAGTATTGTCATTTTAGAAATATACACCAATCGCAAAAAGGCAGCATGCCACACTTTAGAAATGGCCTGTGGAGCGTGACAAAAAGCTCAAGGTGTCGACCTGGCTTCTAAATTTCCCAGGTCCCAATCTCCTCAAGGATTCTTGTGATGTGCAGGTACCCCAGATGTACCCCTAATCCAAGGTGGGGCCTCCATGGATCAGACTTGGCTCTGACCTGTCGAGGCATGGACACAGGATCTCTGGAAGTGTCCTACGGTTTTTGGCAGTGCGTTGGCGACAGATGCATTTAGTCCAGTGGGTTGTGAGGTGGGTTAATGGCCCGTGCCACAGATGCTCATTCAGTTTGGGATCTGGGGAGTTTGGAGGTCAGGATGACACTTGGGCCATTCCTGAGCCATGTTTGCAGTGTGGCATGATGCATTATCCTGCTGGGGGGCCACTGCCATTGGGGAGTACTGTTGCTATGAGTGGGGGGGTACTTGGTCTGCAACAGTGTTTGAGTGGGTGGAACATGTCAGGTGGTATCCACATGAATGCCAGGACCAAAGGTTTCCAAGCAGAACACTGGAACAAAATAATCAAAGTTATTCACTTCATCTGTCAGTGGTCTTAATGTTTTGGTCTGATTGGTGTATGTTTTTCTGATGCTGTTTTTGCTTACCATGGTGGCCAACACTTATAGTCCTCTCTAGGGCCAATGTTTGGTATTGTCCGTTCTGGGCTACTGTAGAAGCATGGCAGTGCAATACGCCGTACTCCGTAGACGAAGACCCGTTCCCTATGTAGATAGAAATGAGTCATTCTGAGGTCAAGAGAACAAGACAAAGGAAATGAAGGGAACATGACATGCGAGGTTTAACTCTCTACTAAAACAAGTTTTTGTTCAGGTAGGCTCAACCAACTACATCCTTTACATTCACTGGATGTCTTTGGATCCAATACTGCAGGTAATGTTGTTAATGGTAATGCCCACAGACTTGGAAAGACTGGGAGAGAAAAATAAGAGAGAAAGTGGGAGAGAGAAAAAAAGAGATAATAGAGGTGAGGGAAGAGGACTGAAGAGAATAAAGAATGAGTAAGAATAAAGAAGAATGGTTGAGAATAAAGAAGAGGGAGGGCGAGAGATCGAGGTATGAGATGAAGAGTTAATGTTGGCAGAGATATTCTCAAAGAATGTTTAGAGGTAAAGGACAAGCTGGAAGCAGAGGTCCCCATAATAAAGATGTTTGTCCCATTGAATATGCACATGGCCATTAACATGCAGGGCTTAGAGACATGGCTGCTTTCAAGTTCTTGTCCTCTTTCTGATGTTCTCAAAAGAGTTGGGGCAAGAGGGCCTCAGAAAGCTCTGTGTGTGTCTATGTGTGTGAGAGAGAGAAGGATGGAGAGACTGAGAGGGCAAGAAGGAATATGAGTGGGTTTGTCCTCTTGAGGCATCATACCCCGAGGCAAAGGAATCAATGCCTGGAGCATTTTAAGAAGATTTTATAGTGGAGGCTATGTGGGTGATAGGTTGTTTGTGTATGTGTGTGTTCGTGTCACGGTCAGGTTTATTTGGTGTCTGTATGTGAGCACACGTTTGTGTCCGGCCTCATCTTTTCACAAATCCAAAGTTTCGCACTTGAACTTTTTGAACCATGTCAACACTTTGTCATTAATACATACCAGCAGTATGAGGAGGACAAAAATCGACCAAAAAAGACAAAGTGTCTGTTTAGATTCCAAGCCTTTATTCTGCATCGTTACCTCGGGCGCCTACATGAATACTAAAGCCTTCAACAGTTTGGAAGCAAACAAAAAGACAAATGATTGATTGGATTCATTCATTGAAACAGAAAGTGGTGCATGCTCTATACTGTGCTATGCTGTACAAAGTATCATATTCCCAGAAAGACTTCATAGAGAATTTAGATTAACACAATAAAGCTAGCAAGTTTATTTCCTGTGGGCCAGGGGTTGTATGTGGGGGCAGAGTCCTCCCAAGAGCCATAACTGGATGCTGTGATTACACTTTTCATTGTGACTTTCATCACCTGCTCTGGATGCTCCCAAATCGATTTTTGTTTGCATTGTAACCCAATGAGTCAGTCGGTATCCTGGGTGGTGAGAGTCACTCGATGATTTAAAACTGACATAATGTAGATGAATTCCTGTGGAGAGCCATAGTCTTCAGGTTTCAACTTGTATATGAGCAAAGCAAAAGAGCTGGAGAGCAGCAAGGTCGGTGTGAAATCCCATGTAAATGTACATTGTGCTCGACTATAAAATAATGAATGTAGTCACTGTGACGTCACCTCGTGGACTCCTGTTGAGGCCTCGAGTTTAGCATTTTGTCCTTCCCCATCTTGGATTTTTGGAGTTAGAAGCGACCTTATTTGGACAAGAGGCTGCTAGCTGTTAGCTTGGTTAGCAATGTGCATTTACAGCTATGGTTCACTTTGACAACTGTGTGCTAACGCTAATGCAAAAACCAGACCTAAACCCATTAAAACTAAATGTATTTAAGGGAATAAGTAGTTTTTCTACTCATTAGAGGGTCTTGTAGTACAACCAAACGTTGAGCAAGACTTTTTTATGTAACCAAAATGTTACATTCAGAATTTATGAACTAAAAGCACACTGAAATAGAGACAGCAACAGCAACAGCAACTCCGACACCTATACTCCGTGAATCTGGGGTTACACCATGGTTTTGTTGCAGTGGTAGCGACTTGTCAACGGATGGCACCCACCAGTCACTCAGTGTGGCTACGCTCTTAATTATTTATAACTTTAAGCCTTAATAACGTTTAAATGGGCAAGTTCTTTAAAAATGTACCCCTTGTACAATTGTATTGATTGTTTAAAAGTAGCTATAGAGACCAAATCTGTTTTTTTTCTACCAGGCCATTTACATGTTTATTTCTGTTGTAAATGTTGGCATTTTAACATGGTGCCCTATTTGGAGCCAACCTCAAGTGGCCCTTCGAAGTACTGCGCCTTTTGGCACTGCGTTAGCTTCATTTTTAATGGCTGCTTGATGTTAACACACTTTTTTATTGTAGGTTTTGATTTGTAACCCAATGGACGCTTGTGTGGTGTAGACATTAGGTCTTCTTTTTAGGCCCAGACACACCAAACCAACATCAAAGAACTAGTGCCTGACTTCACGTATGTCTCGGCCAAAAAGATTAAAGCCAATGGCCAACTAGCACATACGTTCTGCACCTTGGTAAGAGAAAATAACTCCAACTCTAACGGTAGTCTGTAATCATCATTCAAAAAGGGAAATCGGAAGACTGTCAGGATGGATTTCAGATGCTAGTTAGCCAGTTAGCATCTTAACAATACAACCTGGTTTGAAAGAACAAAGGATACTTATAGTGCACTAGTGAACAATGACACAAGCAATTACGAACCATTCCTGCTGAAGTGTTCAATGGTTGTAGAATATCTTACCTCATAAAACAAGTTTGTTTCAATGTCACGCCCTCTTGACTTTAGCCGATTGTTTGCTTAGCTCACTTCAGTCTCCTCTCGTGCACTGAGCTGAACAGCCAATCAGAGTGATTTCATTCACTGACAGTGATTCAATATGCTTAATCAGCAAAAAACAAGGAAAACCAACAAGGGCCAATGAGTGTGAATGATGCGGGACATACAGCAAAAATTAGGGCAACAGATGCTCAGTGACAGCCCAACATTGAGTAACAGCCAACTGTCAGCTTGGTGTGTCAGAGCCTTTAAAGTTGTTAAAAGACCACATGTCTACTCTACATTAAATGAGTCATAATAGAAATGATGTTTTGCACCCAAACTAGACGCACTAACACAGCTCACATTGACAAAGTAGTTTCCTGATCCCGAACATGATCAGTGCAGAGAAACCAACCAAAGCAATTGTGTTAAGCATTGTACGTGTAAATCTGATGTGGCATGTTGTGGTCTTAATGTGTAATGTTTGCTTGTGTGCTCTTTATTGTCATTCCACGAGGCCTGCTGCCTCATGGCGAGCTGCAATTTGCTGAGGTTGGCATCTGCTCTGAGGTTCTAGCCCTCAGGTGCCTCTCCTGGCTATTTTCCACACAAAAGGAGCCTGTTTCTGTGCTGTCCCCTCTTGATGAGATGAATCAAGATAAAACGAGAATAAAGAAAGTGACTGTAGTGTAAAATGAAGTCAGTTTTATAGAACGAGACGCAGTGGAAAAACTCCCAAGTTTTTCTATTTTATGGCTTTGTTACGTACTGCAGGAGTGCCCTAAACTTTTTAAAATCAATGGCTGAAGCTTATTTATATTGACTGCGGGGAAAGTAGAAGGGACTTGATCACTAAAGCAGCTCAGAATCATGATTGACAAAATGTGTTGCATCATATAGACTAAATCAGGAAATAGAAACTCAGAACATGGGGGTGCTTGGGTGGGAGGCCCTTTTTTGGCATATCTACCCAAAGTGATATTTTACTGATTTTAAAACATGTCGGAAAGTGTCAGTCTGTCACACCTGCAGTATGAACGGTGAGTAACAACATAATTCACTCATCCATTGTCCTCGGGCTACTGTCATTACCACATTTTCCTTATTTTTATCCCGTTCTCTCAATGTCAGAAATCTTCAAGGAGGAAAAAATACTTATTTTTAAGGTAGAATAAGTATACATGCTGAAATAACAGTGCTGTTCCTCTGAAAATGTATTAGAGACACATTTTTTTCATTTAGCGTTGTCACCATAAAAGCGAGCTGTGGAGTAGGAATCTTAAGTCTTAATAAAACATCACAATGAAATCATTTAAATGACCAAACACTGATTTGCTGCAATCAATATACTGTTGAGCAAGCTGTAGGCCTGTGATTTACCCGTGTTTGCTTCTATTCTTTCATGCATGGTTAAAATATTCCATTCTGCTCTCACATTTAATGGACATAATTTTAGAAATTAGATTGGATTTCTGGTTAGAGAATGAGTGTAAAATCAATAGAAGGTCATGCTTTCTGTATTTGTGTGTCAGTGTGTGTATGTGGAGGGATGACTAAAGCCTAGTTCACATTACACGATTTTCACCCTGATTTTGCGTCGCGGAGACTATCGTAATCTTTTGAGTGTTCATACCTGCCGACGTGTGTGTCTGTCAAGAGTCCCGCCAACTGCGTTACGACCTGTGTGTGCACCCCACAAGATTTCTCCACCGAGCCCTCGCCGACAGAGCCCCAGATAACGCGGTGACGTCACCAGACTACTGACCTTTGGGTTAGTGGTTACAGTCAGGAGAAGTCTCCAGGAAGAGAATGTGAGTCTAAGTAAGCCTCTGTCTATGTGTGTGTGTGTGTGTGTGTGTGTGTGGACAAAACAAGAAAAATGGAAAACAAACAAACTGGAAATAACACAGAAATAACCTACACACTGTCGTATTTGCTCACACAAGCTTCAGATTTTACGCCGCCACCAAATCAAATCTTAACATCTTTTTTGTGCCTCTGTTTTTTCAAGATGTTCGCAAATGTTGACTCTTACACATTTGGCGCCTATTGACAACAGTCTGCAAAATGATAAGAATTAACAACTTTGAAATGCTCGCAGGGGGAAAAAAAACGAGACGGTAAAATCACTCGCAAGTTAGCTGCACCCTGTTAGCCAGATGGCCTTTGTGTGTGCGTGCGTGTGTGTATAAGTGTGTGTACGTGCTCTAGGTCCTGGATGAATGCTGTTGAGTCACTGCGGACCAGACATGGTGATATATTGTGATAGGCCGACCAGCCAGCTCCTCTCCTCACCAGTTAATTAAAACCTCAGCCCCAGGGCCTCACTGTCACATCACATCTTTCCCATCAATCAGTCAAACATACACATGCATACATTCCCACATACTGCATGTATAATTCATGTATGTAAACAGCCTCACACCTACACGCTCACCTACACCATGTTATTTGTGTAATAGAGCATGAGCATTATTCATTTTAAAGAGGCCAAACACTTCTGTGGAGCGTTAGCTGTCTATGGCATTAATTACAGTAGACGAATGTGAAAACGGTGAGTGATAGGTCCGAGCGAGGCATTAGTATACAGTACATGAGCGCGTTATTGTTTTCAGACACAACTTGTCTGGCTATGTGGGAACGGCTTGAATGAGAATTGTTCAAAGAAAGTGACTAAATGCATCCCAGGAGCTCGCTATTGTGCGGAGTACAATGTGTCCACTTACAGCCTCTTTAAATTCAAACAAACGGCACATTGAGAGAGTGAATCAGCCAGAAGTGTAGTTCTTGAAATAATGTCGGCCTGCAGGGTTGTGCTAAGTGACCAGAGGAAACTAAGATTAAGCTAAGCACCAAACACGGATGCAAAGCTGCCTGTGCTCTGGAGCAAGATTAGTGTCTGTTCCAGTGTAAATAACTGGGCAGGAGGCAAAAATGAAAAGGCTTCTCGTACGTTTGTTCATCATGCTGACCTATTACATGTTTACACAGCAGTTAGTGTCATCAGACGCTCTCCTGGCTAACATTTGCTCCCGTCTCCTCTGATATGACATGTTGAATATTGCTCTTAATTTGAGTCAAGTCTTGTAATTTTCTCTGTGTGTGCTTGTGTTTTTATAATAACTATCCTGCTCTTCAAGTGGTCTATCCCGAATCATGAATATTGACAGTATGAAGCTCATGTTGAGCCTTTATGCTGATCACACAGTCAAGCAGCGACAGTTCCTATGTGGTGTAACATTACAAGTGTGTATGTGAAGCCACAGAGTATTGGTAATTGGTCTCATGGGGGCCTCAAAGAGAGAGACAGTGTAAGGAGAATAACCTCTCCCCCCCCTTGCGTGCTCACACACATACTGTACACACACGAACACACACACTAATATATCCCTCCACTGGAGTGGAAGCTGCTGAGAGTGACTCGGTGACTCCCACTAAATCATTGGTTAGATTATCCTCCGGGGGATGAGTGATTTAGACCGTCGACTGCTTCAGCCCCCAAAGCCCTGAGATGTCCTATCCACCCATGACATCACACTACTGCCCTTGAGTGTGAGTCTGTGTGTGTGTCTGTGTCGTATTGACGTATGTGTATGAGTTTCACAGTGCCTGACGGGCTGCGGGAGATTACAATTTATTTAGTAGACAAGATACAGACGGTGGGGGGATTTTGCTTGTTGTCTAAAAGAAATACGACTCGTGCGATCCCATGTACGCACGCATAAATGGATACACGTCAAGAACAGTACGTACCTCCGTCCACTCAGCTACAGGAACAGATATGAGTAGATGTGAATAGGAGGAGAGAAGTGTGGAATTGCCAAAAGATAAAAAGCTGTTTCACTGAGAAGTTGAAAAAGTTATGAAAGCGTTCCATCACTTCATGAAAATGATATGTCAAACAGAAGTGGCAAACCGACGCCTTTTCTTTTGACAGCCTGAGATGTTGGATCACAATAGAGCAGAAGATTTAAAGGGAAACATTGGAATATATGATAGGAAACAAACTTGGCATCAGCCTGTGATTCATTTCAGAGCGCACATTCCGCTTTGTAGAAATCACGACTAGTTTTAAAAACGCTCTGATGATTGACTGCACGCTGCTCAGATCTCAGTTAGTGCCAGTGACAGTTCTACATACAGAATCAATCATCAGTGACTCTGACTGGGTGAGGCCAAACTGTTTCTGACTGTGAGCCAGCAACACAGCTGACGAATTATGATTGCTGTTCTGGCCAAGTGTTTTCACCTTTGGCCTCTGTTATGTGTGTTAATCCCATGCTGTTTGTCCAATAATTGACTCCATCAGCAACACAATGGTGTGTGTGCTTATTGGGGTTGACATCACAGAGAATTTTAGTATGTGCTCTTTCATCTGCTTTTCTCCAGCTGGAAACATCTGAAAATGCGTTTCTGTGGAAATATAGTGTTTTTAAAACACAAGTGAAAACTCTACAAACTGATTTGTATTAAAGCCATGGGTGCATTATGGGACAATGGGCCCCTGGGCACAGATATGTTAAAGGCCACACCACCTCTTCTATACAGAAGCAAGATTCATTGATGTTGATTTTTGCCTTTTTTGTTGTTCTCTCTGTGGTCATTATGCATCTTTTTTTTGTGGTTTTGTGTCTCTTTGTGGAAATTTGGTGTATGGTCGTGTGTCTCCTTGGGATATTTTTGTGCGTTTTTTGGTTGTTTTGCCACGTTAGCCCTGTTTCTAATGAGCAGTATAATATGGTTCAGTTCAGTTCAGTTCAGTATGTTTTTTTTCCGTCTCCACTGTGACAAGCTGTGGATGGTACCAGTGGAATCGTTGGTCACCGCTCTGTTGGGTAGGGCTGCAATGATTAGTCGACTAATTGATGACTGATCGACTATTAAAATAATAATAATAAATTAATAATAAATAATGTGACTATTTTAGCAGTCAACTAATCAGTTTGAGTCATAGAAAAGTACTATAAAAGTACCCCAAAATACTTGTTGCAGCTTCTTACGTTCACATATTGGCAGCTTTACAGACTCTCCAGTGATGGTGAACTAAAACCCTTTGGCATGAGTACGAAACAAGACATTGGATGACATAATTTTGGGGTTTGGGAGAGACAGACCGACATTTTTCAACATTTTAACACATTTTTCGATAAAATGATATAATCGACAGATTAGTCGACAATGAAAATAATCATTAGTTGCAGCCCTGCTGTTGAGGTACCTAGCACACAGATCTGGTACTAAAAGGTGGAGCTGTGAACACTGCAGTCTTTTGATTGGTCAATAGCGGATGGTCAATCTGCTCAGGGCTGAGTTGTGTCTGGTTTTGAAGCTCATGTAACCACTGTTCATACTGTGGAGAGTTTTATTAGTAAACTGTAACTATGAAATGAAAGGATGTTTTGCTGCCTCTCACAGCAGCTGGAGTTGGATAAAAGATAATATACTTCACTGGGCCAACTGCCGACAACTTTTAAGGTGGAACGTTGACTTGTAATGTTACTCAATGAGTTGACGGCGTGAATCCATCAGCGCACCTTGAATTTATGTGACAACTTTGACGATTGCTCTAGTTTTTATATGACATACACTTTTAGTAATGAGTGGATCTTCAAGCGTTTATATATAATAAAGGAAATGGCCACTTAAGAACAGGTTTTGTGGATTAAAAAACTACACTGGACTTCTTGTCGGCACGAGGGTCAGTAAGTACTGTCTGTATTTTCATTCTAAAGTGGCCATTTACCTTAAAGGGATAGTGCACCCAAAAATGAAAATTCAGCCATTATCTACTCACCCATATGCCGACGGAGGCCCTGGTGAAGTTTTAGAGTGCTCACATCCCTTGCGGAGATCGGTGGGGGGAGCGGCTAGCACACCTAATGGCAGACGGCGCCCCAGACTAACGTCCAAGAACACAAAATTGAAGCCACAAAGAATCTCCATACTGCTCATCCATAGTGATCCAAGTGTGCTGCAGCCCCGACATAAAAAGTTGTTTCGAAAAACATCATATGAACTCTGTTTTTAGCCTCACTGTAGCCTGTAGCTCTGACTGCTTCTGTGCTCCGTGCTCACGTGTGCGCGCCTGTGCCAGACCAGCGAAAGCATGAGCTTTGCTCACCCGTGTTTACATCACGTGACACTTGCATCGCAGGGAGGGACAACGTAACCACTGAGCTAAAAGATAATTTGCACTACAGTCTTTTAGCAAAGGACAGCCCAACATGTCTGAAGACTTTGAAATTGAGGAGGAACAGCATTTCTTTGTTGAGCCGTATTTCTTTGAGCCCGAGTATACGCACGGAATTCAGGCTCCTGGATGAAGCAGGTGGTGTAGTTGTTTCAAATGCAAAGCAATGCCAACGGATGAGGAAAGTCTTTGCTGCTCAGACTGGGAATTTGTGATGCCTGCACTTGAGAATCTGGACATCAGTACTGAGGAGACTGCTGCTCTTCAGAGACCATGCATCACCGATCACCCTGAGCGCGCACACGTGAACACGGAGCACAGAGAAGCAGTCAGAGCTACAGGCTACAGTGAGGCTAAAAACAGAGTTCATATGATGTTTTTCGAAACAACTTTTTATGTCGCGGCTGCAGCACACTTGGATCACTATGGATGAGCAGTATGGAGATATTTTGTGGTTTCAATTTTGTGTTCTTGGACGTTAGTCTGGGGCGACGTCTACCACTAAGTGTGCTAGCCGCTCCACCCGCGATCTCCGCAAGGGATGTGAGGACTCTAAAACTTCACCAGGGCCTCCTTTGGCATATGGGTGAGTAGATAATGGCTGAATTTTCATTTTTGGGTGCACTATCACTTTAATTTCGACCGGGTTTTGTCAATCGCATATATCCCAATGTGTGGGCTCCAGCAACACTAAACCCCCCCCTGAGCTTGCCTGAGAAGGACTAAATGCACAAACTCACCACTTTTAAATATCCCATGAAGAGAGACTCTCAATGCAGTTATTTTGTTCTGAAAATGTCAGCGTGCAGCCTCGTTTTGTGGACAATAAACTAGGTGCAGACTGATAAAGGAGGAAACACAGTGAGTGCTGGACGGAGCAGTGAGTGACGACAACCTGCCCACATTTAAGAGTACTGTTTGCAATGGAAACACTAGACCCTAGGTACCATGTCTGAAGGGTTACTTTTGGTTCCAAAGGTACCATACTGAAAGTGTTTGGTGGAAACGGGGCTAATGGGTCCCAAGGCACAGATATACAAAAGGCCCAACCACCTCTTCCATACAGAAGCAAGACTCATAGACTTTGTGGTGATTTTTTGTTGTTATTTTGTGTCTCTCTGTGGTCATGATGCATCTTTTAGTGGTTTTGTGTCTCTTTGTGGAAATTTTATGTATTGTCATGTGTCTCCTCGGGATATTTTTGTGCCTTTTTTGGTTGTTTTGCCTCATTTAGTTGTAATTCTGTGTCTGTTTACAGTTCCTCTCCATCTCCTCATGGTCCTTTTGAGTCTCTTCCTGGTCGGTCCTTGTTATTCTAGTGACATTTTGCAGGTGAAGGCCAGGGGGGGTGCCTAACACATTGGGCCCTAAGGCCTGTGCTCAGTGGGCTCGCTCAGTAATCTATCCATGATTACAGCCACTGTGCTACAGAAGTACTGTTGATTTGTTTTCTGGGAGCTACTGTTTTCTGGATTCAGTTGTGTTTGTGCGGGCCAGCAGTGTGCTGATACATCATCTGTCCTTTTGACTTTAATTTGCTGGTGTACTTAGCAGCCCGTGCTATTATTATTCATATGTAAATTGGTATTGTTATGCTAATATTACGGCTACTTTGTCATATGTGATTATGGCTCAGTCAAGGAGGCCTTAATGGAGCCAACAGTGCATGTCTTTCAATTAATATTGCAGATGGGTTTGTTAAAATGTTAGTTTTGTTTTACATCAGTTTGTAACTGTTGAGAAAAAATGCATACCATGTAGAACACAAATAGGAAATGCTAAGTATGTGTCACAAGGCAAGGTATGAGAGGACAGCCTATCTATTCTTGGTGTATGGATTCTCGGTGTAGCAGCCTCCAGCTTGTAAATGGTTGCTTTACTTACTACTGTGCAGTTTATTAACTCAGTGCTGAACTGCCTGCTGTGTACATGCATGCAATACATATTTTCCGCTTATAGGGCTCCTGGGTCTCTGCGTGATCTACAGAGCAAAATGTAAAGTCTCTAAACACTGCATATAAAAAAGTTTTATGCACAAACACCACAAAACAGCTCATGCATATACTTTATCAAAGCTAAAACAATTGTTAAAATACTCTGGTTTAATTATAAGGATCGGATTAATGTGTTTAAATGAACTTCCTGCATCTGAAAAATCTTGCATCATACTGTTTGTTATTAATCGCCCAAAAGTTCAACTTTTATTCAGACATTTTTATAATGTGTGCAGTCGAGCTTTTAATCTCTGGTTCAATAACATGTCACAGCAGTCTTGCTGCAGTGAGCCTTGTTAGATGAGTATGAATATTAGACAGTCCCTGTCTGTGTGGAGTACAATAATGCAGGGCACACCCAGTGTCAGGCCACCCGTCCCTGGTGAATTATGCATGGAGGTATTCTGTCATTATCTGTGCCAGTGCAAAACGGCGATAGCCCACCTATCATAATAACTATAATAGCTTGGTGATTTAGACACACACAGCAGATGTTCCTGAGCTGAAATAGTGTAATCAGCAGGCACTGCTCGTAGTGGAAACCCACATTTTGTACATGTGTACACACACAAGTAGCTATATGAATGCATGTGCAAGCAGGCGTGCAAGCAGACAAACGTACACACTTGAGATGCATGCATCCATCTAACAGGGGCTTTTCCAAAAGATTTCAGTCACTGGAAGTAGTTTTAATGTTGTGAAGATTCACGAAAAGTCTCCCTATTTGAGAGAAACTGGAGGACTGAATGAGCAGACATGCGTGTGTGTGTATGTGTGTGTGTGTGTGTGTGTGTATCCAGTCCATGCGCCTCCAGATGCAGCAATGACTTATAGCACAGAAAGGTGTGTGATTGCATCTTTATTGTTTATGCTGCCCTTTTATTGTTTTTTCCCCCCTTCACAGACATAAATATATATTTTGTGTGTGTGTTTGGGTGTGAGGCTCGCATGTGCATGTGTATGTAAGATGAGAAAAAAGGCTGCATGAGAACAGAGTAGGTATATTGTGGGTGTATTAGTCTGCAGTTAAAGATTGTAGGGTAAACATGTGCAGAAGCGTGTGTAGGACTTGAAAGGAGCTAAGCAGCAGCAGCAGCAGAGAAGAAAGCTGCAGAGAGTTGAATTATCTCCAATGGACTTGTCAATACCATGGTGCATTGTTTCCTTTGTTGTTTTTTTTAGGAATATGGGTTTTTGTTGCAGCTGTCAGTAGTCAGGCATTAGAAGTCATTTCAGTGAACACTTTGACTAGACAATTCTCTTCCAGCCCAGCTGTTGAACTGTCACTCAGCTGTCAGATCCACAAAAGTTTGTCCTCGGCCTTGTTGTGAGCACAATAGACTGCTTTCTGAATAGAGTATCAGAGAGCTCACACATGGGTACGCACACACACACACACACACACACACACACACACATTCACATACAGACACAAACACATAGACATGCATACAGTATATATAGTCAAAGTACACTTGCATCCACATAAACAAAAACCCATTTTGGTTTTCAGCCTCGGTGTTTTGACACATTCCTGTGTTAGTCTGAGTCTTATGTGTGATGTATTTTTGTGTTGATATCATTCTTTTTATTCACATTGTCATTTCGCCCACTCCCAACACAAAGGCGATTTTGAATCTCTCTACCTCTCTCACACGCGCACACACACACACACACACACACACACGAGCAGACACACTCCCCGCCCCCACATCCTTTGCAGAGCATTAAAGCCCGCTCCTCTGCCTTGATTGACAGATTACCGTTATGGTGTCACACTGTCATGCCGACGATGATGAAGTACAACACTGTTGTTATGACAACCACCAGTGGGTAGATAAGTGTCCGTACAACAGACAGATCTACAAAAAAAGATTAAGTGGTTCCTGAGGCAGCTCCACACCTAAAAGTGAGTTGGCACAATTTTGCCTAACATTATCTGCCTGGAAAGAATCAGCTTCATCACATGGACGCTCATGAAAGTTTCACACCACATCACCGTACAGGGCTCTGGTTCTGCCCTGCACAATATGTCAGCTATTTGTGTCCAGACTGACGTTCAGATTGGTGATATTCTCATTGTAAGCAATGCAGTCAGTAGGTCAGCGGATGTGAATGCTCAAAAAGATTCTTGGTAGGTTGTGAACCCTGCTGGAAAGATTTCACAAATAAGGGTTCTGCTAAGTGAGGACAAATTAGATGAGACGTTGATCACAGCCAGTCAGTGCATCTCAGTGCTTTCAGTTATGTATGAAAGAATACAGGGACCGGTTGCGTAAAACGCCTTAAATTTTCTCCTTAAATATGATTCCTCCTTAGCTAAGAGACTTAAACAGTTGCATAGAATCCCGTGAAATATTTCCTTAGTAAAGGAAAAAACATTAACTCATTTACTGTGTTGAAAGAGATTGTTTATTTGCTTGGACTCATTGTGATGCCTGTTATCGTCTCACTAAGCTGGCTTATAGTTAGATAGTGAAAAAATGGCAGAAGAAAAGAAGACAAGGAAACAATACTGGTCAGAGGAGGAAAAGATTATACCCCTGGAGGAATACAATCATAGCAAGTACAAAGCAAATACTACAAAATAAATTTGATCCTCAAATACCCAAAAACAGGAAACGATTGCAGGAAGAAACTGCAATGAAAATTAATTCAGTAAAATCTATATATAGTATAAGACTAAGACAAGGAGAAAGATACTTAAGTGAACATTTTAAGGAAACGTTAAGGAGAAGACTTAAGGGTGTTTTTATTTTGAGGAAACGGTAACTAGGACTTTAAGGAAAATCTTTACTTAAGATGTTTTGTACAACTGGCCTAAGATCCCTAATTTAGAGAGCAACAGTATCCATCATTTGGTAATGTCATGAATATCAGTGTTTCCCCTACCATTATATTATTCACACGCGCGCACACACACACACACACACACAGACACGTGTGCACACAGGTGAGCATACTAGAGCGTGGCTCGGGCCACATTTTCCTGACCGAACTAGACCCGAGTCAGACACAATTAGCTCGAATCTGACAGAGCCCAACGCAGTTTGTTTCCTGACATAATTATTGTTATGGACAGTGTGTAAATGACTGGTGGTAGCGTTTGCTGGATACCGACGATAGCAGGTTGTCAAACTGCCCCTGAGTCATCCTAAAATATGCCTGGAAACGGCCATCATGGACGCGAAGCTCCTGGACCAACTGGTGGTACTCCCCCTGATCCACCCTCTTTTTTAGGGTCTCATGTACCCACACAGATCTGTTTCCCTGTGCCCAACAAACTATTTGCTGACAGACTCTCACCCTCAACCAGAGCTACAAGCAAGGACCCTCTGCCTCAACAATCGAGTAACTAGCTACTACATACTGTCAGATAACTAAAATAACTAAATAAACGGTAGACTGATTGCACGAGAAGGTTAGAATAAGGAAGTGAGTCCGTGGTTGCCTGGCAACAATTAAAAGGTGCAGGAAGCGTTTTTTTTCTCTAGTGGCAAATTTAAAAAAAAAAAAGGCAGTGCGGCACACCTCGTGTTTTGCAACCTGCAAAACACTGTCTGTGTGATCAGGGCCTGAGTGTCTTCTCTAGCATCTACATGTAATATAAATGTACGTACAGCCTCTTGCTCTGCCCACAGTTTGTCAGCATCATTATGATCTGTCAGTCAGGTTGTTTGCAGCTTGAACCTGCGATAAATGAGTCTCAGCGTTAATGATTTTTTTTTCCCCAGGATAGATCAATAACTTTCACCAATCAATGCACAAGCTGTTACCCATGATTCTTAAAATAAGTTTTCACAAAAGTCTTTGAAATGTTAAATAAATATTCAACCCACGCGCAGCTCCCAAATGCTACGAATGTCCTTGAGACGTCTCTCAGCATTTTATTTTTACTGTCAGTCATAAAGCACAAGTATATCAGCCGAATATATCTATAAGTCACCATCTATTGAACACACATGGAACTGAACAAGGAATATAAAAATAAAAGCGCAGAGACTCTGGTATAATATTTATACCTGCTTTGTGTAGGAGAATGACGTTTTTAGCGGCTTTTGTGATTCATCTAAATGCAGCTGGGGGAAAGTGCAGTAGTTTAATGGTGCTGTTCTTCACTGCTCATCGAAAATGTGGCGTTGAAGGAAACATTTCAACACTTCAGTTGTTCTAACAAGCCTCATGCCACCGTTCTGTATCTGGAAAGCCATATACCCACATATATACGGTGTAGAGAAATGGGCAGATGCAATCATTGAGCCTCATTCCAAGCTAATTAGTGGGTTTATAGCCTAATGAAAAAGGTCTATTAAATAGACTGGACTGCTTTGTAATGACCAACTTCCCCTTGTTTGGCTTGAATGCTTCTCTATCATTCAGGTTTATTTCAGCCCTGACGAACAGCAGTCACTCTGACAGCTGACATTTCGCAAAGGTTGGAAAACAAGGTGGTGCGG
The DNA here is from genome assembly GCF_006386435.1 of Epinephelus moara. NCBI lineage: Eukaryota > Metazoa > Chordata > Actinopteri > Perciformes > Serranidae > Epinephelus > Epinephelus moara. Next base: position 25,633,542 of record NC_065516.1, on the reverse strand, counting down.
TCAGGAGGGGGATCGCACCTCAGCTGGGGAACTTGGGTTCAAGCTGCCGTGTCCGCAGCCATCCATCCTGCTTGTTCAGCTCTCCTTGTGCAGGACACTGAATCCTTCCCAGTGCCCAGGTGTGCTGTGGCTGACCGTTACATCTGACCTCTCCGCAGGCAAAGATGAATGGATTTCCTCATCAATAACACCGCTTCACTCCGGACTTCTCACTTTTTCTCGATGCTCATTTTGGCAGCCTCTCCAGCCTTGAAGTCACTGTGTAGGATTTAACATCATTATTGTGATGGCATTAGTTTTTGTTTAAATAGAAAAGAGATTATGGGGCAGTTTCTGTGTTGTTTTTCCTTTCCATTCATCTCAGTGTCCTCAGGTCGGATCTAGAGTTGAAAAATGGTACGACTGAAAGAAGTCTCATTCAGATGAACTTTATTTTCCTCTGTCCCTCTCCGCAGGGTGTTTCTTGTGTGGGCCGTATTAAATTAGACATGCTGTTGCAGGCCTATTGTCACTTTATGTCAGAAGAAGCCAAATTCTTTCCCACCTATCATATACTTGCTCTGTAATCACTGGAAATTGAAATTAATTGACATCCCTTGTTCCACAATAAAAAAACGCTGCTGATGAAATATGGATTTATGCCTGTAAAGATACCAAGTTTTCAGAGCGCCAGGAAGTATTTAGGGCAACTTCTTGCTGAGGCATTAGTAAATGTCAGACAGGGCATTATGGTCTATTAGGCTCTTATTTTAACGCTGGCAATAATGAAATAGCCCAGGACTGCATGCCAAGCCTGCCATTTATTCCTCTCTCCGGCTCTAAAGGATGGCAATTACCAAAGCCGTAAACCGCTTTCACATCAGTGTTTGTCTGAATTTGATACATCATGTGTGTGTGGGTGCTTTTTATCTGTGTGAGTGTGTATATATTTACATTTTTGTGCACATATGTCCGTGTATACACATGTAAAATGCGCAGAACTTGCAGCTGAACGCTGTACCTGTAGAGCGTGTGCTTGTGTGTATATTCCCGTGTCAGAGCAAACTGCCGAGCGTACACACACACATCCACACTGACAGCCTTATCAGGACAGGCAAGTGTTCTTAAGTGCTATTATCTGTGAAGGGAGGCAGCTGGAGGATTTGAGCAGAACCTTGTGTGGCAGTGTGTAACTCTCTCAGAGTAATGCTCTCCAGGCTGAGGACTAATGACACATGAAGGGTGCTGCTGCTGGGATTCCTGTTTGGGTGTCTGCATGCTTCTGTCTTAAACACATTAACGACATGTTTGCCTCTAGTACAAGATTACACGTAGAGGATACACTTGACTATGGTGATATTTTGCTTTGTGATACTGCATTGACTCTGAAAAACACTGGATTTTTAAATGTGTGTAATTTATTTCCTGAAATTGTTTACTTGAAGAATCCTGCAGACACTTTTAATTAGTCTTTTTTTTTTTTTTCTTTCTACTGAGATGCACAAATGTTGATTCCTTTGCCTGGATAACACAAAAAGTAGAGCTGTGATGTTGGATTATATGGGGACTATCATAAATACAAATGCAGATCCTAAAGTTTTTGCATACAGAAAAGTGGCGTGACAGTTTTCCTAAATTAGATTTTAAAAACTGAAATATATCGCAATCTATCACACCAATCCTGGCTTCCCTACACTCGTCACCTGTTGCTTTTAGAATTGATTTTAAGATTTCATTGATCACTTACAAAACCCTGAGAGGCCTCGCTCCAGGTGATATTACAGATCTTTTATTGCCCTGTCTTCCCCCTCGCACCTCGAGATCCTCAGATAAATCTTTTCTTGTTGTTCTGAGGTCTAGATTAATTCACAAAGGTGATAGAGCCTTTGCAGCTTTGGAGTGATCTGCCTGAGGGCTGCAAACTCAGTCTCATCTTTTAAATCACTTAGGAAAACCTACTTGTTTAAATTGCCTTTCAGTGATTTTAACTGCTTTATCATTGTGTGTATTGCTTTGTCTTTTATTTGGTTTTGTAACTGTGTTTTTAAACATTATTATTATATTGAATCATAACCTCTGTATCCTGAGATATGTATCCTATCTCCAGATTCTTGCAAATACACAGCCCTAACACGCACGTACTGTATATATTTACACACACACACATTATCCCTACCCTCTGCTGTATCTTAAAGCATTTAAGTTGTTCTCTAATTGGTAAATAAAAGTATTCCTGTCACCACAGGGCTCCCACACCACCGGAAAGTTTGCTTGTTTGTGTTTGCGTCTTACTTTTTAAAACATTAGTTATACTTGAAGTAGTCGAGTCTTCACATTCCCAGGAGACATAAACACACACACACACACACACACACACACACACCAGCGCACAAACTGGGACTACAGGAGCAAACCATATTTTCCTTTCAGTCTTTATGTTCGTGAATGCAAAGTGGAGTGTGTGGGTATGCGTGCATGTAGATTTCCTGGGGAACGGTAGAGGACGCTGTGTGTTGATACAAGCTGTGTTGAGAGTGGTGAATTGAGAATGTCTCTTTAATACGGGCTCACTGTTAAAAGGGAGGCACAGCCTCGCCGGTGTTGTGGCATTGCAGGCGAGAGTGTGCAATGTTGTGGAATAACGCTGTGCTTATTAAATCTCTCTCTCTCCCGTCTATCAGCTCTCTAAGTGTCTCCTGCAAAAGTTTTCTTTCTCTCCCTCGCCTCCCCCTCTCTCTCTCCCTCTCTCTCTCTCTCTCTCTCTCTCATCAAGTACACTTTAACACAGTGACACAATGTTTACTACTGTTATTCTGTTGTATTTCCTGCAGGCACATGAAAGCGCAGTTCCTCCACCGCCTTGTTATCATCCTCCTTTACTGTCTGTATATATAATACCAGTGTTTCCCAAGCTCTACAGCACTCCCTCTCTGCATCAGCCAGATTTAGATTTTGCCTGCAATGCAATCACTCCACCTATAATTAGGATTGGGTTTCAAGAACCAGTTCCAAGCACATCAAAGAACTTTGAATTCGTCAAGAAACATGCTTTTGGATTCCACAGAGCAATACCGGGAGCAAAGTCTGGGCTTCGCCCGTCTGTCTGCAAGGCTGCACCAGAGTGTCGACAGATGTGTATATGACCCAGAGCTGGTGCTTGCAAGTTTGGCAAAAGACATTAATCTGACATGATGAAGTATTTTCTACAGCTTGGTGTAAAAATACAGCCAGGTCATAGTAATACTGTCCCAGAATCAGCAAAATGTTGACACTGGACGTTTCTCCAAACCATACGCTGCATTTGTATGTTTCATATCGACGTCTCTAACATGATGTAGTTCTGATTAACTGTGTATGAGCTTTGTCATCAGGACGTGGAGAGGATGGTGGATGGCGTGACATCTAGACAAGACAGCTGCCAGGCCTCACACCACTTAAGACCACTGGTTAAAGGAGAAGTCTGGTATTTTGCACTCTGAGCCTCATTTCTGGGTTGTTTATGATGAAATAGAGTGGTTAAGACCAAAATAGTGACGATTGCTCCTTTTCGGAGAATTTGGCTTTCCCCTGCCTGGTTTAACACTGCTGCCTATAACTATGTGTATATGTGTCCTAAACTCACTGAGTGGTCAGTGGTGGTCGTTGATGTTCTGACATAAAAATCGTAGCAAACTGTGGTTTCCGTGATGATTTATTTAACATTTTGTGTAATCCATTGGTTTTCTATAGAAGCCTCATTGTCCGTTGGTAGTAATCCGCCACCTGAAACGGAAAGGGGGTTGTTCACGACAAGGTTGTAGTCATTGTAGTCTTTTAGCTTTTAGTCTTTTAGGTCAGGGCTGTGTGCGATCTTGGAGGAAGAACGAGAACGAACGAAAATGTTTTGTAATAAGTTTCAACAACTGCGCAATGGATTACTCGCTTGTAAACAACCTTCGCAGTACGATGCCTTTGAACACAACGCCAACCTTCTCCTTCTGCTTCTTCTGTGTCCCATTACATTGCAATGGTTTCCTGCCGGTTGGCGACACCCACGTAAAGGAGCATTATCGCCATCAAGTGGGCTGGAGTGTATAACGCCTCAGGGTCAAACGAACGATCAAGCAGAGGTTTACACACGGGTGTGAGGCGGCTGAAAAAATAGTTCCACAATCGAGATGAATTGCGAAAACATGGATAGAAACCACAGTTTGCTATGAGTTTTATGTCAGAACATCAACGAACACCACTGACCACTCGGTGAGTTTCATGGCTTTGAAAACGAATGTTTAGGGTGGTTTTAGGACAGATTTACACATGGCCATAGGCGGCAGGGGAAAGACAAATTCTCCAAAAATGAGCAGTCGTCACTATTTTGCTCTTAACCACTCTATTTCATCATAAACAACCCAGAAATGGGGCTCAAAGCGCAAAATACCGAACTTCTCCTTTAAGGCCAACAAACAACAAAACTTATTATTGTTTTATACAAGACAATAACAGCATTTCCAACAATAATTATGCCACCAACATTAAGTGTTTCTTATCCAAACATCACAGTATTTTCAGCAGCATTTTGCCACAAAGTCCAGGTGTTATTTTGCGAGACATCAGCTGCATTTCCAGCTATTACTGTGCCGCCAAAAGCCAGGTGGTGTTTTAGCCAAAACATGATCTTTTCCTAACCTTTACCAAGTGTTTTTGTACCTAAACATAACCACATGTTAACCACAGCATTGTTAAAATATAAAGTTTCAACTTATCTACTACATAATGACATACAAATGTTACCTAGCTGTGGTTTGCAGACGTAAGATGCCAACATTTATGCTGATGATGCTGCTGGTGAATGAAGTGTAAAACAGTAAGTGACACTTATTCTTACTCATAGCATGAATCCGAAGCTTATATTAATACAGACTGGAATCAAAAAACAGAAATTCATCAGAAAAAATAAGTTAGCGTTCCAACCCTGATACATAATAGAGAAACTATGCCTGGCCCGTGGCGGGGAACTTGCAGTGCCTCAGCAGAAAAGCCCTGGTCATTCTTCTGAGTATTTATTTTAACCTTTTTCTGCCAAGCAAAGATTTGCTGAACATAATCCTAATTCATATTCGGACAGTCAAACAAAATTCACAAAGGGAAGCTGCACAGTGCAGCCACTCTTTAATAATATTCACCACAGAGAAGCAACTGGGGATTAATTGCCTTATTTTAATTTTCACTGCTGGTCCATGCGTTTGAACCCGTGACCTCTCGGTCCCAACCCTGTGCTCTATGCCTCAGAATGTTGCTGCCCTAACAATGAGGGTGTTTCATCGGCATTGTAAGCTGCAAACTCCAAAAGTCTTTACATTGTATTGCTTTGTTTTTCCAATCGAAAGTCAAAAAGTCCGTCTCAGCTGGAGAGTAATTGTTAAGTAAGTTTAAACAGTGTCCATGTGAGTGTAGTCCCGTCATCACCAACAGGAATATATAGTCAAATGAGGAAATTACCCAGATTCCACAGTGCCTTATTTCCACCAAGCATTTCATTTTGGTTGCATCATTTTGGCAAAAATTATTAAGTGAAATGAAAGGAAACATGCAGAGTGCTAATGGGGTGATACAGTTTAGAGTAAGTGTGTAGGCAGGTAAAAAGATTAAATGATAGCGCATGTAAAAATCATTAAAACAGTTACTTCTAAAGGAAGTAGAAATACTATACAGCCATTTGCTTCATTAGAGTGGATTTACCCATTGAACCTTTTTTCTCCCACATTGCTGTGAGTTGATAATTAGGTGATTTAATTTCTGCTTTGGTAATTCCTAACTGATCAAACCGTTTCCTACATTCATATCTGTCCATCGTTAGTGCTGCACTAATGTGGAAAGGAAAAGGAATGCAGGACAAGCTGCATGCTGGGGGGGGCGAGACGAGCAGAAATCAGGCAGACAAAGTCAAAAATGCAAGACGCACGAAGCTATCGACTAAAGGCTAAAAGTTAATATTGATTCCTGTGAGTGTTTGATTGCAAAGTAGAAAGCTGCAGAATTTCTTCCCTTCTTTTGTCGACATCTAAAACAACATTTCGAGACCTTATTTTGGTGTAAAGGTCAAGAGATTGGTTTCTTGTCGTCAGAATACTTTAAAAAAAACAATAAGCTCTGTTCCTTTGGAGGCTCTGTAACCGTCTAAACAAGTTTTACTAATTAAAATGATACATTTGGAGTGTGGATGGTGACAGATTGTGGTGTGCCGGTGTCTGCAGTGTAACTCAAACATTCACACCTGGAGTGAGACATCAGTGGCTTGTAAGCGCCACTGAAGCACCCATCCGTTCAGTCCACACCGACTCTGACCTCTGGTATGGTCGTCACGCTTTGGAAGCAGCTGTCCTGTCAGCAGTGCGGATCCTGAGGTTCTGCGAGAACAGCAGCCGGCCGCACTGTCTAACCGGCTGACTGAAATTCATTGGATAAAAACTGTTTTTCAAGTTGGTTCAAATATTACTTAGACCATATTTCCACATTGCAATGATTTTCCTTTACAACCTCTCCCCGCAGCTGGTTCCATCACACACAGACACTGATGCCACTGTCTTTAGAATCAAGACTTACTCAACCAGTCAAATCAATCTCTGAACGCTATTTAGAAAACGCCCCTGTCCGCAGGACCATTACCATCTCAGTCAACCAGACAAATAGACAGATAAACACATGTAAATGTATTCGCTCATCCTCGTATACCTCGACAAACTTGTGCACACACGGAGGCACACGAGCACTTCAGACACAAATTGCACAATGACACCCAAGGCGCACATGCACACGCACACAGGCGCGCAATTAGAAAAGCCGGGTATGTGGAATACCAAACAGTCTAAATGGGACAATCGCAGACACAGGCTGACTCGTCCAGACAGCAAGTCTAATGGTGTAGATGAAGTCAGATGAAAGAGTCTATATGTATCAGTTAGTCTGTCCGTGTCTGCATTGATCACACAGGAGGCGGCTCAATACCCATCCCTGACTCTCTCTCTGTCTGCGCGTCTGATTCTTTCTACCTCCTCTTTGCCTTTTTCTCTTTGTTCAACCCCCCTCCCATCAATCACCAATCAATTGACAGCCATCAAGAGAATGGGAAAGAAGCCTTGTTTGTCCACGTGTGTGAATGTGTGTGTGTCTACAACACTATGAGAATAAAAGGGCTGTTACCTGAATACGCAGGAGCTCATTCTGCAAAATGTTAGTTTTGTTAAAATAATAATAATTGGCCTGTGCTGACTAACAACTCAAATGACATTTAGGAGTGACTTTAACTTTATTTCCCATTGGTTTGTTGTTTGTTTTTTCATATTTGAGCAGAAAAGATCGTTAAAAGAAAAGTAGGCCACTGGCTGTTCCTGTCAGTACAGAATATTTGGCATTTCCGAGGTTTTATTTTACTTTTCCTCGTATTTTGCAAAGCTCTGTTGTTACCCATCAGTGTTATCTTTGATATAAAAACGCGCCTGTATATTCTGCAACATTATTGTGCTTTTTTAGTATGCTTATTATTAACTACACCCTTCTTTTGCAGCTCAACAGATGAGCAGTTTCGCTGGAACGCTCAAGGTAAAGTTCACTATTCGCACACACACTCATACTGTCCAGTCATGCATGCAGACGTATTGTTGCATCATCTGACCCCTCAGACCTTTACACTGCAGTTTTTTTTAACTTAAAACCTTCACTGGTGGCCCACACTAACACTGACAAAATCTCCAGGGTTTTATATTCACAACACACCCTGAGTTAAGGGTCAGATTTATTACCGTGACACCAACAAGGCCCGTCCCGCCTCGAGCCTGATTGACATACTAGTAAAATTGTGTGTCGAGGAACGTTTGAAATTTATACCAGCGGCGTGGTAATGTATGGGCAGTTACACCCACCCACATACCTGATGGATTAAAAGATGATTGCAAACACACATAGACGCACACACACACGCTCACACAGACACATAATAACACACTCAAATACATATCATAATGTCAGTGGTGTCAGACGAAGGCCACTGTTGGCTCCGACAGTCAGTGTTAATCTGCATATGTAGAGGCCACATGGGCTGTTTTCTCACTTATTTGCTGCTCACATCCTCGTCCTCTTTTTTTCCTACGCAGCGGATGGACAGAAGGACATCGAGGATGAGTTGACCACTGGTTTGGAGTTGGTGGATTCCTGCATTCGCTCCCTCCAGGAATCAGGAATACTTGACAGTGGAGAACGTAAGTCTGCTTTCAGTCAAAGAACATAAAGGTACATTGGTCCTTGAATTATTTTATTACTAGACGGGAAATTAGTTGGTTACTTTATTAACACTTGATAGATCAAATCGAGGTCCGCTTGACTCTAGTGGCCACTTCAGCAGGGGCAAACAAATCACCTTTTTGCATGACTCCTTAAAAAGAGTGACAGTGGGGGAACGGATGCCAAAGCAGTCCTAATAAAAACTACACCTGTGGTTGGTTTAGGTACGGGAGGATTACGATGTGTATTGTTTGGTAATTATTTTTGTTTCCTGAAAGGAAATGAGAAAATGTACTCTTATTAGTCCCGTAGGACATTAGATATCTGGTGTAAGTGCAGCAATTCCCTGTGTTAATATTGAATTCTCACTTAGATTTAATTTCTACTTACAGTAAGCAAATTGAGTCGAGGGAGGATTTTGTTCCAGGTGAGACATTAAGTATATACAGTAGTTAGATTAGGTAAGAGTGTGTGAAAGGGTTTGTATATTCCTCACACACTAAAAGTTAGAGACATGCGTTTAAAGCTGTAGTTTGGGCTTTTTTGTAGGTTGGCGTAGTCGATTAACAAATGCACTCCAAAACTGTGGACTTTAAAGTAATGCTTCACCCTCCTTCAAACGATCATTTGTGTGTTAGTTACTCACCTCATGTTACGCTGAATTTGCGAGGAAATGTTTTATTCACATGCCTCTGGTGATTGAAGAATCAAAAACTGGAGAAAAATCTTAATGAACTGAAGTCATAGAGGTCCGTGGTTAACAACCGCACAACAACATCAAAACATCCATTTACAAACTCTCACACAACTCCTGCAGTATAATCCCAGTCTCAAACAGACAGCCCCTTTTAACAGTAAACTTAACTACTGAACTGAAAGTAAAACTTAATCTATGCTCTCCTCAAAGCCAGACTCCATTGACAAAAACAGTAATTTTACCTCACTTAACACATGAGCTGCTGATCCACCACTGCCTTGATCAGTTTGTTTGTTTGTATTTTGTTACTTAAAAGGGTTAGTTAGGGTGTTTAAAAGGGCTAGTTCGGCTTCAGCAAAGTCACATAACAACACAAACAAACTACCCATGAAGGCAGTGGTAGACCAGCAGCTCCTGTGTTCAGCGAGGTAAAATTACTGTTTTCATCAATGGAGTCTGGCATTGAAGAGAGCGTAGGTAAGTTTCACTTTCAGTTCAGCGCCCTTTTGCAAAGTGCTGTCAGTTTTCGAAGTACTGAGCATATGACTCGATGAATGAGACTTGGATCATACTCACACGAGTTGTTTGAAGCGTTTGGAAGCAGATGTTTTGATATAGTTTTGCTGTTGTGAAACACGGATCAATATTACTTCAATTCATCAAGAATTTTCTCAGCGTATGGATTCTTTGTCAATCGAAGACATGCAAAATGAATGTTTTCTTCACAAGTTCAGTGTTATACAGGTGGTTTACTTGATATACATGTGGTCCTTTTGGTGCTGAAGTATTATATTGTTCATCAAAAAAAGTAATCTACGAACAAACAAGGCCCAAATACAGAAGCAAACGTTCTAGACAGAGATAAATACAAAAATGTTTCAGCCTATTATATTAACAAAACTAACTAACTAACTAAGAGACTCCCGCTAATAGGAGAATTGTGGTGTCTAACAATTGGGCCCTAAGTGCTCTCAAAGTTATCCTGCAAACCCAGTGTGTTGTTTCAAGATGTATCCCTGAGATTACCTCCCTAAACCATCTGAATTAAACCCAATACCTCCGTGAGATTTTACTCAGGTATACTGTTTATCAGTGGTTCCCAACCGTTCAGCCACAGGGTCCAGATTTCTCCTCAGTCATTCGTCCAAGGTCCACACAGTCTAATACACTCAGCGTCATGCTTGCGTTTAGACATGTCGTCGAGCTAGTTTGCTGTCTCTGTCAAGCAGCTGTCTGTGAGTCACTCACTCTACAGCAGGAAGCAGCACTTCAAAATAAAAGCTCTGTGCTGGAAATTTAATGTACTGTACCGCAACCCACTTTTGGACCATGACCCACCAGTTGGGAACCACTGATCTAGAGAAACAAGGAGCGCTGGTAGCCTTTCGTTCCTTGAGAATGATACTGGTTGCTACTGCTGCTGCCAACCATCAGCATCCTCTGAACAGTATGAGGCGACACGAGACAAGCTTCAGAACAGCTGAATGGGGCAATTAATGCATTAGGTTCAATCTGTGTAACATAGATTCTACAATGCCGTGGAAAGAAGTCTTGCCAAAAAGTTCTTTGTTCGTAGAGCCATGCTAGAAAAACGAAGTTGTCTTATGAATGTAATGTAAAGTAATTGATACAGAAATAGTGAGGCTAAATTATTCCTTTAAGACCTAATTCATAACCAGAGTTGCTGCTCTACGCGCAGATACAAATGTCATTGCTCATTTGATGTGGACACAAACAGATAGCAGTGAAGCAGACATCCCATTAACACACCGTGCTGCTCCTGGATTTATACCAACAACTATCCAGTCTCATGTTGCTTTTCCATCATGTAGGTCCATCTACTGTGATAAAACCAATCCAAAAAATGATTGAGAGGCAGCCTGCGTGTGAGGTCCTGCTAAATGTGCTCGGCATTTTCTTTGCAGGTCATTGGTTTTGGAACACTGCATTCCCATTTCACTTGTTGTCTGCTGACCTTTTTGATAGTTGATATTGCTATAATGGATGGCATTTTAGGAACCTTAACTGTACATGCTGCTCAGCGCATTTCATTGCAAAGAGTTTACCACGTGCCATTTGTAGTACTCTTAGAATGGGCTGGCCAGCGTGGTAAACCTTTATACATATATATATGTGAATGCTTGTACAGTGTGCACAGATCATGAGCTGTGCATGTAGGATAGCACAAAGGCTGGACACCTGATTTGGAAGATTTACCCCAAATTGCTGTAGCTGGCGTCCTTTGATAAGAAACAGGTTACATGTTTAAGCACATGCAGAACAGTGAGGAGACGTGTCAGATAATTTGATTCTTATCTTTTTTTTTTTTGTAGCAAATGCCTGAATCCCTGTCACTCCGGCTTTATCTGAGTCCAAATAGATGGCACTCTCATTGTGAGCACTCTTATTGTGGGTGCTCTGTACCCAGCTGTTTTTCCCATTTTGCAAATGGGTTTCTACCAAAAGCATCACAATGTGTGGGTGCAGATAAATTCAACATCGCTATTTGTGTGTGTGTGTGTGTGTGTGTGTGTGTGTGTATTCCCCCCAAATGGTAGCGCTGCAAATAGCTTAGCGGTAAATACACAGAGTAGTGACATGTCGCTGTCTTCAGTGAAAGGTGGCACAAAACAGGGAAGCTTTTTTTGCTGCGGGCTGATACTGTAGTTGGCGAGGTGTCACAACAGAGCCGTGCGGATGAATAAGTGTTCAGAGAGACACAACCTCGCAAGAAAAGTTAATATCATGAAATGAAATTTACTTCTCAAAGCCCTGGTGTTTTGTGCTCTCAAAACTTTTTAAAAAAGCTATAACCCTTGTGAGTTCATGTGAGGTGCATGTGTGTAAACATTTCATGGTCAGAATATGATGGTCACAATCGGGGTTTGACTAAAAATTTTCAACGTAAGCCAAACACTGACCAGACCAGTATGCAGAATTTTACCAAGTGTCCCTTTTGACTCAGCAGGCGCTCCTGAGTGGAACATAACAGATCATGTCCCAAGAGCAAAAGAACGCCAGACTATCGCATCGCATTGCATAACATCATAGCCCTCTGTCCACACTGAATCCCTTAAACATCTCTGTTAGGTCATGTAAACAAACCACTGTAGGCCTAAATATCAGCTGTGCTCTCAAGATCAGACTCAGAGTAGCCTACTGCATATCTTCCTATGTTTGTAATATTAATATTTAAACAGAAAACATGCATTTTATATTGTGATATTTACTGCAAATGACACACAGTCTAGCTTGTTGTTAGCAATGGTCATTTTACTTACCAGACACTTTCAGCTCCCTGGCGAACTCCCGCCAGCAAGCCTCCATCTTGTGTTGTATTTTCTAAGGAAATAGGTGCTTTCATATTGATAATTCCTCATTTTAACTTCATGAATCAGCTGTTCCTCATCCATTGCTTTCAAGGAAAACGACAGGAATGATTAGAAGCAGGTTGTCCGACAAACGTTTAGCTCAAAATGGCAGCGCTGCGTCACTCAGGGTTAGTGGGACACCTCTTTCCTTGGCTTCAAATCCAAAGTGTTGCCATATTTAGGGTGTTTACAGGTCCATAAGAAGTCTTAATTTTTTTAAAATTAGGTTTTCTTAATATAAGGCTTTAAAAAGTCTCAGATTCAATTGGTCTTTAATTTATTGGTCTTTAATTTAATTTAATTTAAATTAAACACATTAAACTTAATTCACCCAATTGTTGTCATTTTCCATATAAGGTGGTTTTTAAAAGGTCTTAAAAAAGTCTCAACTTGCTTATATCTGTAGACACCCTGACATTGGTGCAGTTTTAGTTTTCTTGAGATTAAATTTGCCCTGTCTCCTCTTGTCACCTCCAAAAACACATGAAGTGTCCAGTACACAAACACAACATGCGTTGCTCGACCCCTCCCTCCAACCTTTACTGAAATTTGATCTTTTTCATGTTGCCAGCGCTCGGGCTCGGCAGTAAATTGGACACAACCTGTCAGACACTAGTGACTCCGTTGGTCCGTTAATGAACATAATATTTTGCTAATCACATTGTGATATTGCTCATTACTAACGCAGTACAAGCTGGATTTAGTGTTGTGACGCTGTCGGCACAGATTGCTGATGTAGGCTACTTTTTAATTTATAAGAGTGTGTCACAATGACGAATGTCATTTCAGTCCGTTTGCATAAATCCAACAGGCTGAGCTTGTACTACGGACCGGCAAAACAGGAAATTAACCCAGCTGCGCTCATAATTTGACTGACCTGCTGAAATGTTCATTTTTTCACGTGAGAAAAGACAGAGGCATGAAATGACTTAAAACCCTGCTAGCAACAGTGTTTTGCATTTTCTATCACTCATACGCACAAGCTGTACACACACACACACACACACACACACACACATAGAGCACTTCCACGAGCTCCTAAATACATTATTTCCCCATCGACCAACCTAATCGCTCCCCTATCATCTGACCATCCAGCAAAAACACACTTTACATCGCACATATGAACACTGAACCGAACGCACACAGTTTTTGTCGCACAATGTAACAAACACCAAGGCCGAGCGATGATGAGTTTGGGAGCTCCCACTCAGTCTTCATAACTCAAAGTGCTGTTTAATAATTCATAAAAAGCAAGGGATGAATCGAGATGAGAAAAGACAAGTCTTTTGTGAAGGCAAGAAGCAGAGGAGTTGATCTTGGTTCACAGCGCAGAGGGAGAGAGGGATTCTGGGGAGAAAGAAGGAGAGAGTGAGAGATAGAGAGAGCCAGCAAATAGATACGGGAGAATAATAATAAGGGGCCTTTGTTATTTTGGGGGAAAGAAGAAACTAACGTGGCAGGGAGCTCAGGGTGAGACACTTTTTGTAGACTTTATAAGGACACATTCATATTTAGGAATTGGGGGAGTATGGAAAAAAAACCACCCTACTTTTCCTCACGCTAACTGTGACATCACACGTTATATACATGGGATTTGTATTAGGGAGGGAGAGAGACTAAAAATAGCAACTTAATGAAATATTTATACCCCGCTGAGTGAACAGGTCACAGACCTAACTGCTCTTCAATAAAATCAAACCACACGTATAAACACATACAGATAACCTTTATAACCGCTCGCACAAACGCCATCGACTATCGAGTGGTTTCTCGCAGTTCCCCTCATCGCTGCAGTTTGGAAGATAGTCCATCTTACAAACTGCCTTATGATGTTCTTATTCCCGATCAATATAAGCTTTATGCGCGCAGCATGGGGAATCAGAGAGAGGGGATTATTATTTGACGCCACAGCAGTAGCTGCGTCAGGTGGTAGGGATGATGCTGCTACTGAACTCTGTGTGTGTGTGTGTGTGTGTGTGTGTGTGTGTGTGTGGGGGGGGGGGTATGTTATTACAGCCATGCTCATCATTGACTAAAGCGGATTTGGTTTGTATAGTCCTCTACGTCGACACTTGAAACGATGCTTAGGCTGTTAAAATGTATGCAAGTTGAGTGTCCTCGGGCGATAAGGTATATGATGAATATTTTAATATCCTGCAAAGCGTACTAAACAACAACAGAAATAAAACAGTGTTTAGTAATTCATTCCCAACTACAACTTTCTTTTGTCTCACACGAGGGGTCAAGTGAGTTTTGCTTGAGTCGACAGTGTGAGGTAAAAATGAACATGTTTGGGGAGGTAACAAATCAAGTTATTAGGTGTTCTATCCATTACAACTTTCTTCTTCTCAGCCCTCCTCCTCCCATCCTCTCCATCTCCCTGCTCCTCCTCCTCCTCCTCCCATTCTCTCTGTTCCTCTGTTTCTCTTTCCCTCTGCTAATAAATTATGTATGCCATCTCCAACTCAGAGTGCTGCACTGCTGCACTATCTGTTCTAAATTGCTGCTCTCTCTCTCTTCCCCATTTCACTCTTCGCCTCTCAATCTCTCCCCTTCACGCCCCCTCTCTTTCTCACTCTTAATCTCTCTCTACTCTCTCTCTCTGTATATGCACACACACACACACACACACACACACACACGCTCACGTACAAACTCAACTCATCCCCCACCACCTACCCAACCATACACCAATCCTGTCTCTATCGATAGGACCGGCTCTTCTTTCCCAGAGTTCCTTGCAGCTCAACTCCACCCCGGAGGCTTCGCTCCAGTACTCTGCCAGCTACCATAGCAACCAGACCCTCGCCCTTAGCGACAGCATCTCCGCAGCAACTCCTCAGCGCAGTGGGCAGGTTGGAGGAGCCGTGCACAGCTACAACCAGGTAGGAAACGCTGCTGCACGCAGATGATAATGAGCATGCAGGTGTTGATGATGATGGAAAAAGGCAGACTGACAGAAATTCGAACACGATCAAATCGTGTAAACTTGAGTGTGTGTTCTTAGAAAACTTGTACAGTGTGCTGATGGCCAGAGTGTTTTAATCACTGACATCAAAGGAGTTTGGACGTGACGGTAACTCACTTGAAGTGAGTTTTCCACAGTTTATAAGTGCAGCTGCGTTGTGTTATTTGCTCTTTGAGGGCATGTCGAGAAAAAGAGTGTCGAGATATATACTGTATATGCTGCTCTTCAGATTCTGTCACAGACTGAGCGAACATCGCCCTTCTTTTTCCTCAACCCCCTTTATTTATGCACAGTCTTACATAGCGCTTCTCCAGCTACACGTGACTCTCAGCGCCCTCACCGTATGTGCATTTGTTTGACATCACAGTTGGGTGTAGTTGATCAGTGCTCGAGTACATATCTATACAGAATCACATTTAATTAGCCTCACTGAAGTGGTGGAGTCACAACAACTGGCTTTAAAGCGACCCAAAGCATGTCTGTATTTGCCAGGAGGTGAGAGACAAGGGTTAGACAAATTCCTTAAAGCTGTTAAGAAGAAGACAGGTAATCAGATGCTCATGGACCACAATGAAGAGATGATTAAATGCACACAGAGAAATCCCAGCAAGTGTCTTGTTTATAAGGGCTTGAGAAGTAAAGCTGGAGACAAAGTCACATATTAATCACAGCAGTGTGCTGATGAAGAGAGAAAACCCACCTAATTACTTTGCAGCCTACAGGAGCCAATTATTTCCAATTTTCATGTCCTTAACATATCAATGGTAATACTGCATACACATATGCTTACACACACACACACACACACACACACACACACACACACACACAGAGGCGTGTACTTTCAAACAGACACCCACACGTCTGCTAAATCAGTGAGCAGCTGCAGTGCTTCATTAAAAGGTGCTGCCAGTGTCTGGGGCAAATGTTCCATTTGTGATAGATGGTTATGAATTTAAACTAAGAGGAAATATTATTAGGTCAATGATTATGAACCAGATAATTATTTAACAGGGACCGCAGCCCTTTGAGATTATCGTTTATGTATCTTTGAAAGTACCTGCACATGTTTCCAGCAAGGTTTCTTTGACTTGAATGGATTTTTGTTTTGTGTTGTGTGTATATGTGTGTTTGTCTGCTCGTGTGCGTGTCTTTTGAAAAAGAAAGGTGAATGAGGTGATATCTGTCTTTGTGAACACTTTTATTCATTTCATTTCCCCCCCACAGTCCCACCAAAGCTCATTTCAGAGCTGGTTTCAGAGAGAGCTCCTTCCCTTAATATGTGGGGAATACAGGAGGCAGATAGAAAAACAGATAGACGGGCGTATAGATGGATAGACAGATAGCGCAAAAAGGAGTTTTTATTCTGTCTGTATTCTGAATTCTATAATATTTCTTGTCCTCTGTTTCCCTTGTATTGCAGTGTTCCTGTCCTCTTTTCCCTCCCCCCTTCCTCCCTCCCTGTCCTCTCTGCTCACCATCTCTGTCTATGTGAGCACGAGTGTGTGTGTATTTGTGTGTGTACCCTCCTCTCTGATGTTTTTGGCTTGTCAGTGTAATGGGGCCAGTGTTGTCAGCAGGGCTTGTTGCTCATGAATAGCTCTACGCAAGCCAGTGCTGCTACATGTAGATATGCAGGTGCAGCGTGTATGCATGTGCAGCACATGCAGGTTTTTGTTGGTGTGCTTGCAGGCATACGCACACAGGGGTGTGTGTGTTTATTGTGCACTCCATGTGTGTACAAAAGTTTGCACAAGTGATTCGCTCAGGGAGAGTGAGAGGGAGAGTGAGAGGTCTGGCATGTTGCTGCTCTTCTGTAGGGTATTTATAACCCTGAGAGGCCCTGCTTTAATAATGCATGGATACATGGCACCTCAAACATCCCAGTGTTTTACTGGAGGAGAATAGAAGCAGCGCTGCAAGATGACATAGAATGGGATGGAGAAAGTGCTCTTCCTCACACGGTGCATCAGGCTTTCTGTTTATTAGTTAACTCAGCCAACAATTCATCCATACTCATAATTTATTTACCCGGCGGATCACCCATCCATCTGTTTATCTATTCATTCACCCACTCACCTCTTCATCACTCTAAAGTCTATTTCTGTCTCACTTTGCATCTTGATGACTGTAGCATATATGCAGTGTTAAACACAATCAAGTCACATAAACCATCAACAGGGCTCTTAAATGACTCATTTTCAGCTACTACATCATCATATGTATTTTGGGTTTCCACATGGACATGTTTACATACTTTAATGTTCAAAAATATTTTATTTTCCTCATCCTGGGTGTCCTAGAACACCTGTATTCACCCTCTGTCTGAGACGCCCTGTTTTAGAGCCTGTGTCTTTAAGCCACCCTCCCAAAAAGCTCCAGGTCAGCACCGTCTGCAGCCAGGGGAGTGACTGAATCGGAGTATAGCGGCATTTTCTACCCTAAAAAATCTTAATGACTGGACATATTTCAACAGAAATATGAGCTGAAATTGGGGACACATTAACAACACTGGCAAAAAAGATTACGTATTTTCCTAATGCTAATATGTAGCTACATGTAGCAGTGTACTTGCAGCTTCAGAATTGACTTTAACGGAGTGTAGCAGCACTTTCTACTGTGAACGAATAATAAATAAAAGCTTCTAAACTTAAATCTTCACAGCTGGAAATGTTCCAGCAAGATTATAATTCGAAAACGTGGAGAAATTAACATCAGCAACCGAAATTGCATGTTTCCCTGATGTTAGCTTGAGCTAAAGTAGCAGTGAGCCTGGGGATTAACTGTAACAGAGAGTAGCGGCTAGAGTTGGGTCGGTATGAGAAAAAAAAAAAACGGTCCATTTTTTGTAAAAAAAAAACCGCATCAAGTTGGTAATGCCAGATTTTCGCCACTTGGGGGCGCAATTGATTCATTTAAAATAAAAAACGACCTTAGGACAACAGAGTGACAGTAACAAGTTGTTTCTTTTATTCCTTACAAATAAATTTGCAGCTTACTCAATCAGTGCAAACAAGGGTTGCCTCCTTCGTCTGGCTCAAAGCCAAAGTGTTGCCATGGCGCATTCTTTGATTTCTTTGAGACTAAATTGTCCGCCATTATCGACTCCCTGTCACTATTAAACAAATTTGTTTACAGGTGTCCCTGACGTTAGCATGTGGCTACATGTGATAGTGTAGGCTATGTAATGTAAACACATGCTGTAGTGTGCCCGGAGCAGATAGCCATATAAAGAAATCTGTCATGAGGACACCTCAGCTTGTCTCAAAAGTAGAAATAAATGTTGGCCAGAGAATTGGGGATTACACAGGGATTACTTTCACACACTTTTACCTCATCATTTGATGCTTTAGCCACGTTTAATATGAACATCTGACATTGTAACATCATGTACAGTATGTGATAGAAAATAAGGAAAAGCAAAACAACCCCCCTTTAAACTCAGTTTGTGGCCTGCATCTCATCAGCCTTAGATCGCTCACTTGGCTTCATAACCTACTAAACTAACACAGGGGACTTATATAGGAGATTTTATGGCGCACACTGCTCTGAATAGTGGCTCACATCCCGATTAAGATCTCTCTCTGGCTGTTTAGAGACACTTTTAATAATCCACTCTCTAATAGCCTTTTATCCATGTGCGCCCAAACAAACACATCAGGTGACACCGTAACACACTTTTACCTGTGCACTTATCATAGGTTCCCTTAACGCCTCAAATACTCAAGCATTTCTTTAAAGACTGCAGCTAATTGCATTAATCCATGGTAAGCTTTAGTTCCAGCTATTAGAAAGACCAGGATATTATGGTAAAATTATTGATACTGACACGTTTAAGCACATGATCCCATTAAAACTGTTTATATTTGCAGTCTGAAAATGCTCAATTACAGCAGCATGACTGACGTTATTTACATGTATGGTGTAAGTCTCGGTAACACCAGGTTTTCTCAGTTCCAGAGGGATGATGAAAGCTAGAGAATGTAATTTCTGAAGAAATTGAAGTGGAATTGCTGGCTGCTGAAAAACTGGTGTTGAGCTGCAATGGTGTATTGACAGCCAGGAGCTATACTGCATTGCTTGAGGCCTCATCCATCTACATGGTTTCAGATGTTTTTGAAAACGAATAATTTCCTCTTCTGTTGTAAAAAATAATTCTGTCCGCATGACTTTCGTTTTACAAAATTCCTCCGTCCACTCTAGAATGCAAAAACGACTCAGAATGCTCACTGGCGTTTGCTCTCATCAGCAGACTCCCCTTGTCACAAAGGTAGTAAAGTGCACCTTTTTCAAAACACCTCCTGGAGATCTCATCACCATTTTAAGGATGTAGGTGCTCACTCAAACATGAGTGAGGCGCTGGGTATCTGAAAGTTTTCCTTCCAGTCCTTTTCAACAACAGTCCCACTTTGGAAAGTGTCCCACCATCTGCTAGTTCAACCTCTGTTTCTGATGGACTTTAAGCCACAGACACTGTGGAGTAAAACATTGGGTGAAGCAGATGCCTCAGTTTGTCTTTGAAATGGTGCAGTAATACTAAGTTTAAGTGTAAAGTAATTGTTAGACCAAGCAGTGCTAACAAAACGTCAGCAAACCGGTAGTCCGCCATTATTGCTATTGTTTCTAGCGTATGCTCATTACAGAAAATAACAACAGGCATGTCCAGAGTTTTGAAAAATCTGCACATTAGAAGGCATTTTAAAATTCTCCAGGTTAGTGACCTAAAACTCTGTTTGCTGGTGGACAAGAGGCCAAAACGTAAAGGAAAATATCTGTGTACGTGTAGATGGAGGGTGGCACGGTGGTGTAGTGGTTAGCACTGTTGCCTCACAGCAAGTTGGCATGTTCTCCTCGTGCATGGGTTTTCTCCAGGTACTCCAGCTTCCTCCCACAGTCCAAAGACATGCAGGTTAATTGGTGACTCTAAATTGCCCGTAGGTGTGAATGTGAGTGTGAATGGTTCTCTGTCTCTATGTGTCAGCCCTGTGATAGTCTGGTGACCTGTCCAGGGTGTACCCTGCCTCTCGCCCAGTGTCAGCTGGGATAGGCTCCAGCCCCCCCGTGACCATCAAGAGGATAAGCAGTTACGAAAATGGATGGATGGATGTAGATGGAGCCTGGAAAGCCTGAAGCTGGACTGTAGTGCTTTATGTATCGCTGGGAGCTGAACAGCGTCACTAGATAAATGGCTAGGAGCTAAACTGCATTGTTGGTGTAAGTGTGTATGAAGGGGCAGCTGAAGGAGAATGAAGAGTTAGAATAATACAAAAAGGATAAATGAGGCAAAATATAGTGTTGAAATGAGAGTTACGGTTGGAATAAGGTTAAAGCTTCAGCTGAAGTCTGAGCCCTATATGCTCTGCTGTGTAGAAGGAGTGTGTGTGTGCGCGTGTGTCTGTGTTAAGAAAAAAGTAGTTGAGGTTTTATTTTGAAATTCTTCAGCATTCGTGGAGTCTGCCATAAACTCCTGTTACATCTTGAGGCTTTTATTTTGAAAATCCAGACTCCAGTATCAGACTGTTCACTTATAAATAACACCTGTGTTCATCTGCAGTAACGCTGCTGTGACACCAGAGAGATCAAAGAAGTCTAATCAGCCAGTCTCCAACAGTTGTGTGCCCCCACCCACAATTAATGGTTGCCATGGTGATGGTAACTGAGAGCGGCTCCTGAGTCAGACAGTTTGTTTAATGGAGATCAAGCTGAGAAGCACCACTCAAACTCTAGCTTATTACTCAAACAGTGCGCCTTTATATCACTTAGGTTTTTACACCATGAGAAAGAGTGGACTCTGCTGAACTCATCGCTATAAATTATGTGTTCGTGGTGTCGAAAATGTGGGAAATGGAATGAGATAAAGCCCCTTTTTGTGTTTTTAGTCTCGGTTAACTCAACTGACTCAGTGGGGCAGTTGGGTGGCACTGCTGTCACTTCGAGGCCCATAGCGCAAAATGTAAAAGCCTGTTTGCTTAGAGTTTAGTTTTTTCTGCATTTTCATGAAAACAAAAATGTATGAAGAGTGACAATTGCGGGGGAATGAGGAATTTGAAGTGATATTTTTAAGAAGATTTTTACAGTTTGATCCCACTCTGCATGTGATGTCACCTTTTCTAACTGAACATTTGCCCATTCATTTAATTTGGGAAAAAATGCAACAAAAGCATTGAACATTTTGGAGAGTAGGAGAGATACGAACACTAACAGTGACTCAGATGGTGTTCTCATTGAGCTGAACACTTTGAATGAAGTTTCCACGTTGCACAGTGTTGAAGCAGTTAGGTGCCAAAAACAAGGACGAATAAGAATAATCAAGAGAAACCACCGAGAACAACATGAATGGATTGTGCCTTTCTAGCATCAAAGACATAAATATTCTCGGTTGTTTGGAAGGAGTTGACATCAAAAAAGGTTTATTTATGGAAGTTGGCGGAAAAATGAGACCCTTGATTTCGGCTGAATGTGCTGAGCGACTGGGATTGCTGTTGACACTTCTGAGGAAATTGTGATTTGTGGAATCAAACTCATGGAAGTTGTTGACACTGAGAATCTTTCAGCGTAATTTTGACAAATTATAGTTGCAAAGTCGCTTGTGTGAGAAGGAAGCGAGGCAGGAATTGTGTTTACTCCTGCTACTGGCCTAGATAGGAGCGCTAATAAAAAGAGCATATCCACATCTGATTTTAATTGGACTCAAATTAACCAGTTACTGTTTAACCACTTCCATCTCTGACTTCATGGCCACAGATTTTGCCTGTGGTGATGCTCCTACTTGTATATTTACCTTCCAGGGGTTTTGGGGTTGAGAGTAAATTTCAGCCCATCCTTTGTAGCTGAGCCAGGTTAAGTTACAGCTTCCATCAGGATTTACCTCTTGTGTGTTGAGATCAGCGTGGATCAGCAACTCAAGGTTGAATGCTATACTGAACCCTCTCATAAGCACTTTCACATCTACACACAAACGCCCAGACAAAGACACAGTGTCAGCGTGTTGCTGAGCCAAGAACATGTAAGATGATACACAGAAGCTGCCATAGCTCAATGTGTATTTTACCTGTGCGTCGTTTCACCAGTCCATCCTTTCAGTACACGGGAACAGCGTCAGACAAGTGGTGTATGAAAGTGTGAGTATTCATAACGTTAATGCTAGGAAACAGAAGGTTTGAGTATTTCAAGTTCCCTGACAACCCGAGAGTAACTACTGTATATGCAATGATGACAGTGCTCCAAGGTGACTCAGTGACTGTGCTTGCATAATGTGGCCTTGTACAACTGCAGCCATGTCAGACTAGTAATAATGTATTTGAATCCCCTTTACAGCTTTAAGCATCAACATAAGGCTATATGAGGCTCAGTGGAGCACCGGCATATGCTCTCCCCTACCGTCTCCGGAGACTTAGGGGAATATATTAGGATCGACCAGCATGTGGTGTGTCGTAGAAAGGCTTCTTACGCTCTAACTTTGACTCACACACGACACACTTTTTGTCTGTTAGGAATTGATTACATTTCCACCACCCTCCTTTAATTTTGACTCTGACTCACAGTACATTGTGTGATAATCATTGCTCTTTTGTCCAATTTTAGTAGCGGATTCAATTATTCTAAGGGTTTGTGAATATTGAGGTTTATGTGATGACAGATCATAGATATGAAGACATGAATACACTGCGGACCGTGCAAGCTTTTCCTTTCCTTTGAGTAGGTGGTGCAACAAGGCTTTATGAAAAATGATTTCAGTCAGCTGAACTCCTAGGACTCTGTTTCTATGAGTCTGTTTGAATCACCCTCTGTTTTCTGCGGGGATTTCATTACTAGCTGCTTGAGGTTCATTTGGGACTCCTCAAAGGCTTGACTGTACTCATTGTGCATAAAAGTTTTTGATGGCCACTATTCTGTATTCTTTTTTATCCCGTTTTTCTTAACTCTGTCTCTCCCTTTCCCTTCTCTCATCTTCTGCCTCCCCCCACTAATCACTCCCTCGATTCATCCCTTCTGCCCTGTCATGGCTCTTCCTCCCTCACTCGCTCTGTGTTCCCCCGCACCCCCTCAGGTGACATCTACTCGTGCAGCCCAGCAGCAACAATCACAAACTGGGGCAGGGTCAGGTAAGAACTCACCTCTCCTTCTCTGCTCCTGTTCCTCTCCGTGTCCATTCACGGCAATGCTTTCCCCTTATAATAAATTAATCTGACATAGCATGAAGTGCTGTGGATACACAGAGATGACATTCGGAGACACTGACAGACATGCGTGAGAATTGGAACAAAAACTTTGTTGCTTGTAAAATGTTTTCAGAGCCTGCAGTATGTTTTATTTTCTCACGTTAGGGCTGCATATCTGATGATATGAACACAAAGTCGATCATTGATCTTTGCCAAGGGGGTTATCTCTGGGTCTGAAAGGAGAAGCCAACACAGAATTAAACATGTATTCTTTTCATTAGCCGATAATATACAAGTCTAGTTCCTTAATATATTTATGGCCTCAATCACTAGTTTTAAGTCTTCTTCAATACAGCATCATGTTCATTCTGTAAATTACCAGTGTAGTGCTCAAACATGCCTGGCCGGGCACGCCCCAAAATATTTAATATGAATGATGAGCTCAATCAAGCAGTGAATCTTATATGGCAAATGCTACTATCCCCACCCCCTACTCACACACTGGCACCTGACACACACACTTTCTCCCTAGACCTGTAGTGACTTTTCAAACCCTTTTAGCGACTTGCTGCTCAGAGTAAACCCAGTCAGTGGCTCCTCTGGCAGCAGCACCAAAGGGTCTCTCCCTTCCTCTCCTCTCTTGCGGTGTGCACGCAGACAGGAGTGAGGTACTGTGGTTAGCTTGCGGCTTTCTCAAGAACCGCTCATCCCAACAACTTCACACTTGATACTGCGCTTCCTTTGGTCCCGCCTCAAAACTGTCACTCCGAAACTAGTCTCACTCACCAGACCTTTCTCAAGAAAAGAAGGGTCTGGCTGGGCCGACTCTCACTTTAAGATTGGAGAAAAAAACGCTCCGGTTGCTTGTATTTCTTTCAACCAATCACAGTCGTTATGGGCGGTGCCACAGCAACGGTGCGCTTGCAAAAATATTGCCGGGGGGAAACAGGTTTTGGTGTAACACGCCCACAAAAATATCGCCTACAGGACGCGAACCATGGCAGAAAAATGGCTACATCCCCACAAGATCAAACACCGCAAACGTTAGTAAAGGACATATTGAAAATGGTTGAAAACTGCTACACAACCAGAGGTGGTAGGGCGGGACTTCAGCGGGTGGCTCGTTCCGCCCAATGAGGGGCTGATCTATGCAGCGAACTTCCGCCCACTCAGACTACTCCGAAACTTACATTGCTGATGCTTGAGTTTGCCACAATGTACAACCTTCAGTCTCTCTTTCTTCATCTGTTGCTGAATGTACTGTAGCGAGCGAGGGAGGGACTATACCCCGTCTGCAGAGTCCTGAAGTCCTGCCTATGTTGCTCTACAGAGCCCTGTTCACTTGTTTGTTTAAAGTTTATTAAAATTAAACATGTTGCATGTCCAAATTGCACCATAATCAACACTGCACGTCCTTAGATCCCCAGCAATACATCCGGCAAGTGTGAGGTAGATCAGATGAGCAACTTGCAAGATACGCAAAGCATAAACAGAAAGAGATTCCTTGCTTTATAGTCAGATGGTTCCATTTAGAGTGAAATACAAGATAAGGCAGGGTATGCTTTCGAGCAGTTGTTCCTAACTGGTCCAGCCGTGGGGTCGAGATTTCGTCTCAGTTTCTAGTTCAAGGTCCACACAGTTTAATACTTTCAGTGTCATACTTTCGTTTGGCCATGTCGTTGAGTTAGTTTGCCATCTGTGTCAAGTATCTGCCTGGTAGTCGCTCAATGTACAGCAGGAAACGGCACTTCAAAATGAAAGCTCTGTGTCGGATTTACTGTACTTCAAAATAAAGTGTGTTTTCTACAAACTTGACAAGTTCGGGTGTCACGTGTGGTCTGTTCAGAATGGACCCACGACCCACCACTTGGGAACCACTGCCAGACTTGAGGCTTTAGAACAGTAGTCCACAAATCAATGGGTGATGTCATGGTAGCTATGCCCTCTTCTTTTACACAGTCTATGATCTTTGGCCTAAGATATTCTGGTACCAAGTACACTTATGAATCACTCTGTGCTTAGTAATTGTTGTGGCCAATCTGTGACTAGCACAGGAATCCAATATCGAAGCAGCGCTCAAGTTCAGAATGGGCAGACCATTTTTCACAATCACCCCCCCTCCAGGTTCCTCCATTGTTGCCCACATGAGCATTGAAGTCCTCCAGCAGCACAATAGAGTTCCTAGGTGGTATCCTTTCCAGGACCCCCACCCAGAGACTCTAAGAACCACTGATGTCAGCCTTTATTGATTTCTCTCTCCCTTCACTTGTTTTCCAGGTATCTACTATTCCAGCTCCACCTTACCCAGCCAGCGTGTCAGTTCCCCTCTCTCTGGAGGAGGAGGAGGAGGCTCGGGATCCAGTTCCCCGGGTAAACTCCAACGCCTGGGATCAGCCTCTGACACACCGGGGTACTCGACTACTCAGCGCCTGCCATCCTCCTCCTCCTCTCCCAGCAAACAGTCTCCTGCTAATCGACTGGCCAAGTCATACAGGTAGAGAGTCGCTGTTGTATTGATATTGATTTTGATGTATTGTTGTTGATACTGATGGTGCGTTGGCGTTTGAAGGTGGATAAAGGAGATGGCATTTAAAAGAGTGGCTGTATTTTCATGCCAGTCCCATTCATAAGTTTCACAGACAGCATGAGAGGAAAGATAAATAAACACTGAGTGACTACAGTTGAATTTGAATGGAAAATTGCCTTTAGAGGTTATTGTCCTCCAAGCTATGCTGCCATGCTGAGAGAATATGAAATATTCTCATACGAGCATATAACTGTTCCTACATGTGAAATGGAATTAATCATTTGAAGCCATTACTCTTCATACAAATGATGTCACCTTGCTCATTTGTCTCCCAGCACCACAGTTGCTGTGACAACAGCAGGAGGGGGCGGGTCTCCCCTGAGAGTCGCATCTCCACCCAACTCTACAGCGGCAGGGGGAGGGGCCAGCTCATCATCGTCCCCTCTTCACCAGGTACAGAACGCCACAGTCTCACACCTGTAGAAAGAGGTTCATTTGATGTTTTGTATGTGAAGCTTGCATTCAAATTGCATTGCAGAGGCTGCAGATCATTAAACATTGTAATGAATGGAACCATGGCAACAGCGCTGGAGTTCATGCAATTATGTTCTTCAAAGT
Source organism: Epinephelus moara (assembly GCF_006386435.1). Lineage (NCBI taxonomy): Eukaryota > Metazoa > Chordata > Actinopteri > Perciformes > Serranidae > Epinephelus > Epinephelus moara. The sequence continues at coordinate 25,606,961 of NC_065516.1, read as the reverse complement.
CTGAGTAAAATCAATATGAAGATTGATGAACAAATGAATTATATCACCTTCGCATGTTGATTTTCCCCTGTGGCCAATACTAATATTTAATGCACCGCACTGGTTTGCTTATTATTTTGAATCAAATAATTTGGAGAAATGTGTGTATTTTACCCAGTTTATCATACGGTTTTGTACACATTTACAGTTTTTCATTACAGAGCAAGCTGTTCTACAGACAGTGGTTGTTAGATGCAGCATAATAGTACAAAGATTATATTTTAAGTGCATTATTTACAGTAATAACACCCAGTGTTGCTATTCTTGAACAAAGCTGTAATTGACAGTTGAAGCTTTCTATTTAAGTACGATATTGTGTACTCATATTATTGATTGATGCCAAGCAGCTCGGTGTGAGAGGGAGGATTATATTCGTGTCCACTTTGTCAGATCTTTAATCATGACAAAGAATGGCATCGTGCCGCTCCAGAGCAATTACAGATTGAGTCATATCTTCAAACATAAATCTATACAAGTCCGTTTTAATTTTTCAAATGGTCCATCTTTCCAAAAATGCATCTGATCTAATCTCTGTTTTCTGAAGGTAAATTTGTTGGATGTTTTATATCCAATATCTCGCACTGTGCCATGATAAAAAAGTATTTTCTGCCTGAGTGTTCTTAGCCTAAATTATGTTCTTAACTCTAAGTGGTTTGGACATGGTTTACACAAAATGCTGATTTAAATTCATAAGCCCATTTTACAAAAGTTTTTAATTTGGATAGAGACACAAAAGTAAATTGGCAAAGTAAATTGAAAAAAAAAAAAAATACAGGTACAGACACTTTCTATCCGAACCACACAAATTGAGACATATCAGCTGTGTCAGCTGTTACGTATCTGCTGCCAACACACTGTAATTTAATGAGTGGTAATTGCACCGGTGTAGAACTGAGCTTATTCACAATTCTTGTCTTTGCAGATGAGTTCAGGCATAGGGAGCTATGCCACTCTGTCTCCCAAACGACTGGCAGCTCACCACGCTTCTGACCAGTACAAGATCTCCCACGAGCTCTACGCCACTGCTACACTTCAGAGGCCTGGCAGTCTGGCAGGTGGGAGTTCACAATCTCATGCAGTCTCACACGCACGGACACATAAACCTAAAGATGTGTGTAAGTCTACTAAGGGTATATAGCAACCTTACTTTGTGTCTTAACCAGCATCTTGTGTCAGTGGGGCATTTGTGCTACACAAGGGAGCCCATGCTACATGCCATGTATCTCACGGCCATGCTAAGAAATGTCAAGATCTGCATCAGTGTGTTGCAGTTGGTATCTTAACCTTATCAACTCTGTATTGCGCACTTCACGAGAGGCATCAATGCGTCTTTGTGGCTGCCCTTTATAAAGAAGAGCTTGAAAATGAATGCACTCGCTGTCCAGCAGTTATATTCGTGAATTATGAGCCATTTATGAGCAGATCTGTTGTGACTACCAGACACAAACCTGCTTTAAGATGAATAACATGAGTCTGTGTCATCAAATGAGATCTATTTTCTGTGTCTGGTAGCTGAGTGGCTCAGAATGACACTGGTCTCTCAGCACAGGCAGCAGCAGACCTATACTTGCCCCTACAGTTGCATTGAATAGTTAATGGCTCTCTCTCTTGACTCTACAAAATTGAGTTGGCTGAATATCAAACTGAAAATGAAAATGTGTTGTGGAAACTGTTTATGGTCTGTAGTAGTGTAGTGTAAAATTTTATTTGAGGCTGGCTGTTTGTGTCTGTTTAAATGAAATACTGTAGATAGCCCACTGTTTCAAGGACTTTAAATTCTCAAGACTTGTGTTACAAGTACCGTTCAGACTGAAAATAGTTTTAGACAGCCTTCTTCTCTCATTTGGCTCGACTCGAGTTTTTACCCTGTGCTGCTGCTCTTCATGTAACTGCAGACAAATTATTTTGTTTCGTGTGTCAGTTATTTTTTTCAGGGGTTTAACTATGAGCCAGTTTTACCTGAGAGCTCAGTATAGTCAATTTGTGCTTCTCTATCAATGTCCTTTGCTTAGTGTCAGGCTGACTTTTTTTTCAGATTCAGTGTTTTCATTTTTTCATGCAACATTAATGAAATATTTGACAAGATTAATATTGATTAACCCAGGCGGCAGTGTTTTGAAGCGGCAGAGTAAGTCAAATTGATTGGTCCTTTTAAACTCAGAGCTGTGTTGATGAAGAACATGACCTTCATGCTTTACCCTGAGGGCATAACTGTGATCTTGAAGCTACGCCTGGGGTTTCATCTCTCCTGAAGACTTTAAATGAAGAAGAAAGCAAAGGACTGAGCGGGACTGAGCGCCAATGGAAAAGAGATCTCAGACTGTCACTATTAATAGCAGACCTGGGTCATATGATTATCAGAACTGGCTCTCATGTGCTTGGACTACCACACTGTGGTTGATTGTATCAGAGCAATTTTAAGGCAACTTCCCATTCATGAAAATACGAGATATTTACTTTCAAATGCTCACCATGTTTCTAAAATCCTACCAACCAAGAATTATCGGAGATGCTATTAGTTAAAGGTCTGCTTATCTTTGTGGGCGACATCCTCCTGGAAAAAGCACACCAGAGTTCATGTGAGTAGCCTGTTTCAAGAGGTACTTAACAGCTCTATAGCACCTACTCTACACTGGAGTTAAGCTGCGTAAAACCCAAATTGCCTAAAAAAAGAAATGTCCTCTCTGTGCTTTCAGCCTGAAGAGCCCAAGTTATACAGTCCATTGTGGATAAACATTGCCATAGTAACAGTAGCATAACAGCCAGCTGAAGAAAACGATTGACAGAGATCTTTTAGCAAAGTCAGATAATTAAAAGTTATCAATAAATAACATTTAAATATGGGCTGATATTTAGAGCTTCACTGGCATTTCATTGACTAGTGGTTGACATTGGAGCCTCTGGCACAGCAGTGATAGATATTCAGATATCGTCTGTTTCTGTTTTAAATTTGATTGGCCCAGAAGATTGTTGGACACTTATGATCACCTTTGATTTTGAGTCTTAAATGGACAGTTCATCTCCAAATCCAAATACATATATTTCCTCTTACCTGTAGCGCTATTTATCAGTCTAGATTGTGTTGCTTTGAGTTGCCAAGTGCTGGTGATATCAGCTGTAGAGATGTCTGCCTTCTCTCAAACATAATGGAAGTAGATGGCACTCGGCTGGAAGTGCTCAAGCGATTTCAAAAGCTCAACAGCAATGTATCTGTCCAGAAATCATGACGCAGTTACTCAAGATAATCCACAGACCTTGTTGTGAGCAGTTTCATGCGCAGCATTCCTTTCTATCGAGCTACACTCACCAACCGCAGTAGGAAACGTGGATCTACTGCTAGCTAATGTGCTCAGCAGAGGAGGACACATTAATGATTACATCTCATGCCATCATAAGCATGAACCTCTCGTTCATGAGTAGATGCACGCTTCCTCCAGTGCGGTGATTTGGTTGGCGGATGTCATTTGGTAGAAATAGTTCCTACATAAAACTGCTCACAACAAGGTCTGTAGATTATCTTAAACAACCAAGTCATGAGTTCTGGAAAGAGACGTTGTTGAGTGTTGTAATGTTTTGCACTTACACTGTCATGAGCATGAACCTCTCGTTCATGAGTAGATGCACACTTCCTCCGGTGCTGTGATTTGGTTGTTGGATATAATTTGGTAGAAATAGTTCCTACATGAAACTGCTCACAACAAGGTCTGTAGATTGTCTCAAACAACCATGTCATGAGTTCTGGAGAGAGACATTGTTGTTGAGTGGTGTAATTTTTTGCACCACAAACCGAGTGCCATTTAGCTCCATTATATTCAAGATAAGGCAGACTTCTCTGTAGCCTATATCTCCAACACCCAGTGACTCACACCAAAACAATCTAGATTGATAAACATCACTACAGGTAAGAAGAAAAATATGTATTTTTGTTGTTGGGGTGAACTGTCCTTTTGACTTTGCAGACATACCACCCTTTCTTGAATCCCAGAATTACAGTAGGTACTGTATGTGGTTACATATAAAAGAAGTTTAAAATATAAAAGTAACACACCCCAAGAATTATAACAAGGCGCTGATCACTGGCGGTGGACTTGATTAGAGAAAACAAGTGTCGCACTCTGGCTTCATGTGCATTTATTTTATTTATTTATGCATTTATTTTTCTTTCCTTTATTTGTTGTGCAATGAGCAGCGTGCAATTTGTTGGCTGATGGCAGTCTGTACATGCACTGTAGGTACTGAGTGTGTGGGATTGTGAATAGTGGCACCTCTGTGTATGGACTGTATATAGTATGTAGGAACTGTACTGTATGTATAAACTTTTTTGGATCTTTAAACCACAGGTACCGCATGTATCCAAGACTGATCACATCTTATTTTGATGACGTATCGTCCTTTGACCCTTCTTCAAGGTCAGCAATCATACAAATCATATGACTGTTGACCCTGAAGAAGGCTCACAGGCTGAAACGTCATCATCAAAATAAAAGAAATGCATACTGAGCCAGAGCAGCAACACTTGTTTTCTATAAATACATGTAAAAGCAGAACAAATAATGTAATATCTTATTTTCTTACTGTAGGTGCTATATCTAGTTTGCTTTCTTTTTAACTACACAAACAAGACGGAGGCATCAAGGGACCAGAGTTGGTTTTTGCATTTTGCTATCTTTTTAAAATATTTTACAGAATGAAACATCATGGGAGGGCATCTCTCTCCGTTTTTCCCTCTCTTCTTAAAGTTCTCTCTCCTTTTGAAAGAAAGAGGTCAGTACTTCCACGAGTGGGCCCTTGCGAGTAAAAAAAAAAAAAAAAAAAAAATGAATAAAGAAATAAAACCGACTCACCAAGACTTCAAAGATGAAAGAGATGAAGGAAGTAGAGGGAGCTGGGATGAGTCATGCCGTTAATGGGTGTGTCCATGACTCTAATTAGTGCTCCTTCATGCATATTCTGACCATCTCTGTCTCTTTTCTTGCTTCTTTTTTCCCTCCGTCTATCTGTCTCTAAATTCACCTAAGTTCAGTTGAGCTCAGTGGGTGTTGCAGCCTCCAAAATTTCCATTTATTTCTTTCATTTCCTCAAATTTTCTCCACATCCTTTATCTCGCTCCCTCAATCGGACTCTCTTTTCATCTGTCCGTCTTTCTTCTCAGTGTGAAAGGCGACACACTACCCTTTTGTTAGCAAGGGAGGTAAACAGGTCAGTCAGTTAACCACACTGTTGAAAAGGAGGACACAGTTGCACGAAATGCAGTAGCCTCTTTGCCACAGTCATGCTCCAAACAGGCATCATGAGGCAAACCACTGCCTTATTTGCCACAGTATAGTACAGGAAGTTCAGCCATCCCCGAGGGTGCTCGCAGCCTTCTACCTCATGGGCTGTTCGATAGAGGAGGTTTAGGATTTGAGTATTCGCTGCTATTCATCTTTAAAATACTCTTTGACTTGTCTGCTTTGTTGGACTGCTAAGACAAGAAATATACACCAGTCTCTCGCTGCAACAAAAATGGCTACATACTACAGTGTGCACTTGATCCCACTGAGATGGCTGAGTGCCTTGCATGCATCGATTTCTGATGTGATCCGAAGGGTTGTGGGGTTTTGACTGTGTCAAGTTGATGGTGGATACGCGCCGAGGTCTGAATCAGAGTCTTGAAGCACCGCACTCATCCCCCTGCTTCCGCTGGAAAACGCTTGGCACGCGACTCGCCATCGATTGAGGGCTAATGCGATATGATACGACGTTAGCTCCGCTGGACCGTCTCCCTTTTCCCTCAGTCACTCAGAGCTCTCTAAGCCTGTGTGTATATACGAGTATGTGCACGTCCTTTCACTTTATCTCCCGCCATATCACCCCTGGCCCTGCTGACTCGTCTTCATATTCCCCCCAGTCCCCTCCTTTTTCTACTCCTTCCTAATTTTAATTTCGCTCTGTGTTTTCAGAGGGAGGCCTTACATTTGATCCGCTGTGTAATTAACAAATGCCGGCTGTCAATGTCTTCCTTGCCCCTGTGTTCTGTGGGATTCCTGCCAAACACGGAGCAAGCAGGGGGACACTACATCTCATTATTTTATAGCTGACGACCCGCAATGTGTTCCGTGGAGATTAAAAAAATGAAATACAGAGGCATCCCTCTCTCTCACTCCTTTGTCACCGTCTCTCTCACTATCTGCCTATTCCTTCCTATCTCACGTGTCTCTCTGCATGTCTCCCTTTATTTCTCTGTCATTTTTTTTCTCTACTTGTGATTTGGTGCATCTCTAACTCACCACATGCTCTACCACTCATACACACACACACACACAGCACCTTTATCTGTCCACCATATAAATAGTGTGCTGTTTGTCACTTGGAGCTACATCTGTAAAAAAAAACAAGGTCCAGGGTGAAATGGACAGGTCTAAAAACAGAGGTCTATTTGTTGAGTCGAGTGTTGTTTTCTCCTCCTTTTCCTTCCCTTTCATCATCACTGTCCTTCACCCATCATCAACACACCTGTTCCCTTGCTTTTGTCTTGCCTCTCTTGTGTACCCATCCATCTTGTGCCATTTTTGTATATATCTTGTTTCACCCTCTCCATCCTCTGTGGCTCCTATCACTGCCTTCCTATTCCACTTTCTTACCATTTCCTGCACGAAATTGCGACCCATCTTCCCTCCCTTTATTTTTTTCCTTCATTGTTCCTTACCTCCTTAAAATCCATCCCTTCAATTCCTCCGTACCGCCCCTCCTTACCCCCCTCTTGCCTTCCTCTTCATTTTGTTCTGCGTATCTTACTTCCATCTTTTAATGTTCTTCCCCTCTCTCTTTTCTCCAGGCTCTCGTGGCTCCTACAGTAGTCAGCACAGTCAGGAGCCCCTTCGGCCCTTGGGGTCCCCAGAGCACCACATAGATCCCATCTATGAAGAGCGTGTCTACCACAACAAGGGCCCCATGAGGAGCCTTAGCCAGAGCCAGGGGCCAGACACAGGCCCTTATCGCAACAACACCGGTACGGCCCTCCCTGAATTTTTTATTCACTTCATACACTGTGTGAGTTTAAACCTGAAATGTATCACACAGCTTCTCAGTATCTTAAAGGGTAACTTTGATATTTTTTAACTGGACTCTATCTGATATGTTTTTCTGCCTAAGTAACTAATAGTAGACAACAATTTTTGAAAGTGGTCCAGTTGTGATTGAGAGCCTTGCAGCCAGCAGTGGCGAAACAGGCTACAATATAACCATGTGGGGCAATTGTGCACCTTCCGTTCATGTCCACTTGAAGTGCTTGTTTTTGCCACTGACAGGCTCACATTGTTATTTTAAGTGTCTGACAACATTGTAGAAAGGATCCTACAGAGAGAGATCATTTGTTAAAGAATAAGACCCTTTTTGTTCAACCAGAAACAGCCCCACAATCAATATCTGCAAACCCACCAGACTCCATTGAAAAAAAGGTAATTTTAGCCAGTATTGAGCCAGCATATTTTCACATTTTACAGTGTGAATAAGCATTTATTTCAACCAAACCAGAGTTGGGGATTGTTAAAACACCGGAAAGAATAACCAAGACTGTTTCTGTGAGTGTCATATAGTTTCTGTTGACTTTCAATAAAGTGTTTTACGATGATAAAATTACCGTTTATTTAAATGTAGTCTGGTGGATTTGTCCACAGCAATTTTAACAAAAAGGTCTGCCTCTGTAGTATCCTTTCCATGATGCTGTCAGACACTTAGAGTGAAAAGCCTGTTATTGGCAAAAATAAGCAGTGTCGCACAATTAGCGTTACATTGCAGCCTGTTTCACCGCTGTCTGCTGCACCTCTCTCGCTCAATACTGGACCAGTTTCGAAAATTGCTGTTCCCATTAGTCACTTAGACACAAAAACATGAGAAAATAGGGTTGAAAATGGCAAAGTTACTATTTAAAGTTGAAGACTGTAGCACACTCTTGTGTCCTTGAGTGTTTGACATCAGCTGGCAGAGACCTCTTTCCCCTGCAGGAACCGCAGACAGACAACAAAGATTATAGATTATCTTAATAATGGATTAATTTAATAATGGAGCTGGGATAAGATAGGCAAAGGATGTGTTCATTAGGAGCTAAATTTACATCCCTTTATGTATGAGTCAGTCACACAGCACGCATTCACCTCATGTTAATTGATGCTTGCTTACTCAGTGTCAGGTGAACATGACATATAGATGCAGCAACTGCCCTTCTCCTGTATTGGGTAATGCTCCTTCTTTGTGCTGTGTAGTTAGTCCCACACATTTCCAACAACTGCACAGAGACAAATGGAGAAAATACATAATAGAGAGGAAAAAATAAGGAATTCAGAAAACACTATCACCGACCCTTTTGATCTGTTTGTTTCTTTTTTTCCTAGTTGGGAATGAAGCACAGCTGGGCACATTTTCTATCAAAGTCACACAGTCAGACACACTCATTCTCACCCGCTCCCTCCGTAACTCCATTGTTGCCAGCAATGTATTTTTAATAGGGCCTCATTGAGCTTATCTCAATGTGGGTTTAGGTACGCCATGTTAATCCCATTACCGTATCATACCCACATGAAAACACCCAAGTCGGTCACGCCACGTTCACAGCTCCCTCGATGTCATTAACCAGCCTAGCCTTAATAGCTATCATTAGCATTTGGGTCAGAATCATAGCAGTAAATATGGCACTCCAGACCAGTGTTTGAGTTGATCAGTTTGACTCACTTGAAAGTAGTGAGAGTTGCCTTTAAGTACAGAGTGTAGCATTTGAAGCATATTTCAGTGTGAGGGGGGGTCATTGGTTTTGCTCTCATTCTTGTGGAATATCTCTTTGATTACTGTCGGTGAAATTCTGAACAGTGCATATAGCGATAAGATTGTCTTTGTGAGCAGGAATTAATTAAATAAGTGCTCTTCAGAAGTTTACAGAGAGGATCCAGTGTTATCTATAATTTACTGCGCCTCGTATTTGTAGTTTCAATAGATGGGTATAAGAAAACTCACAAAGGAAATTTGTGCTGCAGCTCCAAAAATCAATAGTCTGTGGATTAGACCGTGTACATTTAATTGCAACGCTTGAGGTTTACAATACGCCTCTCCTATGATACAGTATTTTAATAGATTGTCTCGTGTTGCTTGAGCTAAATCCTCCGTCAGAGTGTATCAGCATGAGCCTTTTTCACCCTATACACAATCTCCCTCCTACTGCGCTTGGCCCATGTGACGACGGCGGTAAATCAACACACTGAAGCTGGAGCGCACCTTGAAATCACTGAGCCGTTGAATTAAGGCTTGGCCTTCGCGCAGCATGTTTTAAAAGTCATGTTAATAGCCTGTGCAGTGACGAGGAGGCTGTCTAATAAGGATTCATAATGCATAGACTGATAGCGCATAGTGAACTGATAAGGGCTGTGCTGACATGGTGAGCGGTAAGTCATTAATTATGTCATAGCGCCTTTTCTTGGCAATGGCAGGCACACATTATTGGTTCATTAAGCTGGCATGGATCAATGTAATTAATGCTATAAGTCATTCCTGCGGTTTGAAAGAGAATGGAGACGTTTGTGTGGGTATGTCATTCCAAAATGTGCGAAGCTGGAGTCACTGGGTCTATATATACGGCGCACGGCGTTGTGCATGCTAATTCAAGGCCAATTTAAAGCAGGCACTTTCAGTCAAATGAAGCTCACAGTATTCATTGAGAGCGTGGGCCACCACATTACTTAACTGGACACTTAACTGTGAAGAGGAGCTGCATGATACAACAAAAGCAATTTAAGTGACTATAATTATACATGCACTGGTTTTCATAGTGGCTGTTTCCTGACCCAGTTGAGGACAAAGCGAGAGGTGGAGAGAAATAGGGAGCAAATGGGACGTGAGAAGGAGCAAGCAAAGCAGACACATAGTGGGGTCAAGGCTGCACTCCAAATTTAATCAAATGGGGTGAGTTTGTAGAGGCAAGATATCTGGTTAACACCCAAATTGTCGTTGTCAATTGCATTTTCTTTGGCTCAAAAGAGGGTCGACGTTTACTTGCAGCCTGGAATTTAGCATCAGCATGGTTTCCTGGGCAGAGAGCCAATGGGATTTTTTTATTGGATTTTGGATTATTACAGAAAATAAGGTTGGTGCCAAACATCTTTTTTCCACTCACATGTTTAGTTCAGCAAGATAATCTTTACAAATGAACACTTTCATGATTTTTGTAGTGTAAATGCAATCGCTAGAAGTTAAAAGCTAACGTTAGGCTACGTTTCGTCTACTGCAGGCAACCCCTGATGACCCCTCTTCTCCCTGTCAAACAAGCCTGGGTGTTGTGACATTGAGCTCACCTCTGTCTGCAGAAGACCAGAGAAAAGTGTTTCTGAAAGTCTCTGTGTGTTCAGCTCTCAGTACTTTTGTAGCTTCTAACTGAATCTCTGTGGTTTGGAGTTTAGTTTCTGTCCTGCGTCCTGTTTTTACTTTAGATATATTATGAAGAATCGACAGGAAATTAAATGTGTTATTACTGAGTTAGTGGAACTTTGTTATCGGCTTTTCATCAATAAAGAGGAGTCTAATAATACGGCAGGGAGGAAGAGTGAAAGCAGAAGCAGCCACAGTGAGATGTTAATGAAGAGCTGCAGACAACAGGCTCTTACTGCACCTCTGCAAACAGCTCACTTCCATCAGCTAAACTTCTTTTACCTGCCCTGCTGTGGAAAAACGCATGCAGCAAAAGTAAGAGGCGACATTAGCTGTGGATTAGCATGCATTTTGCCACTGAACATGAAGCACATTTCATAGAAAATACCGAGATATATATCGTGTATCGCCATTCAGCCTGAAAATACCGAGATATGAACTTTTGTCCATGTTGCCAAGCCCTACACCACAGTCACATTACTTAAGCATTGCCATTGTGTCATGACGTTCTGTACTTCAATTTAGCCACTTGTTGCAACTGCCATTTAAAAGACACTTTCAAGCTTCTAAAGTCAAGAGTGAGGGCATTTACTGGTGTATTTGATGCCACATAACAAAACGTGAACGTCTTCTAAGCATGTGTTAACCACAGACCTTCGTTCAAGGCATCTGACCCAAACCCCATTCAATAAACCAATTGACTTTGAGATGAGGGACTTTGGGGTGCTAAAATGCTAACTCATTTATGGGTTTTAAGACTTATTCTTGCACCATCTATCACCTACCTTTTTTATGCTCTTGGCTTAGACTTCACTGCATATTTTTAGGGACTTGCGATTTGGCTCTGCTCTCAGCCTCCTCCATCTAGTCAAAACACCAACACACCTGTAGTCTAAGAAAGTCTACCTGCATTTTCTTGGAGCACAATGGACAGCAGTTTGACAACACGCTTGACAATTCAGTCAGGTCCAGTTTAGAGCGCCGTCAATTGGCTAACCTGTCTGTCTGCTCAGTTTCCATCGCTCGCTGCTCTTCACAGCTCAGTTCACTTCGGCGTTCATTGTTAGCCTGGCCTGGCTGTGTTAGATCAACAGCATTGTCACCACATCTACAGTAAATACACCTGAGGAAGATTCTAAAAATAAGTGCACATCTGCTCCACCTGTGTGTGTGTCTGGTCTCTCACATCCTCCTTCACTTATTCTTACTGACTGCTGTCTCACCCTCTTTTCCCATCTACCCACACATCCATGCTGAGTGTGGATCAGTGTGTATTTGTGTGTGTTTTTCTGCACTGTGCATGTGTGTAGGCAGTGACGCGCAGTGTTTCATTCTTGGATTAAACCAGGCCGGCGCCCCAGAGGACTGCAGGTTAATGTGGCCTATTTCAAGCGATTATTCCTGCATGGTCACAGCGTCTCTAACACACACATCTATACACATGCATCCCGCTGCAGAGGGGAGTCACAGCAAGGAAAGAGCCTCAGGATGTGGTTTACACATTTGTTTATTTTCCAATGAGACATTGTGTGTTTTAGGAATCAGCCTACAGTTTGTCACTTTGCTTTACTATCTTCCAGCTCCATCTTTCATGCCCTCCTTCTCTCTCCTTCCTTCCTCCTCTCCTCAGACCTTCCCTCCTTGTTCTCTCCCTCCCCTCCTGCCTTTGCTCCTTCCCCTCCTTATTTCATGAAAGCTATCTTGGCCTGTATTAATGACTCTGACCACTGGGAATAACATCAGCTCTGAATGGATGTGGCACTTTTTCTCTTTAATGGCTTATCATCAGACCTGCACGTAGCTCAGGTGGCGACAGTGAGAATGAGTAGATTCACTGTCGCGGCTATTTGTTAGGTGCATCCAGTAGCCAGGTTGAGCTATTGCTGTTGATAAGGGGGTGTTATGTAGTTTAACATTGCTCCCTCCAGTATCTTTGAAGGAGACAGACACAAATTCTCCTACAATCATTACTCACTAAGCTGCGGTAAAAACAAGGTTATATTTCCTCAGCCATTAACAGAACCAGATAACCAAATGATGCACAGCTGAATTGGAAAAAATTTGAATTTTCATTTTTGTGTCACACTTTATATGCATTTTTCATTGCATTTTCAGAAGCACTACTCTGGTCAGTCATGTAGTTTTGTTCTAGTGTTTCTACCTTATCACCGTCCAACCAGACAGCAGCTCAGACAGGGCTTTATTCTGCATCCTCTCTGAGTGCTTTGCAAATTAAGAGCTTCATCCTGGATATTTGAAACTTTACTTGAGGTAAACCATTCTTGGGTTTATATGACAATTATGTTACCGAGAGTTTTTGCAGGAAATATATCCTTGCCACAGCCTGTCATGGTGAAGAGGGAGCTGAGCCAGAAGGCAAAGCTTTCGATTTCCTGGTCCATCTACGTTCCGACCCTCACCTACGGTCATGAGCTCTGGGTAGTGACCGGAAGAATGAGATCACGGATACAAGTGGCCGAAATGAGTTTCCACCTCTGAAAGGTTGGCTGGGCTCAGCTTTAGAGATAGGGTAAGGAGCTCCGACATCCGGAGGGAGCTTGGATTAGAGCTGCTGCTCCTTCGCATCTAAAGGGGCTAGTTGAGGTGGTTCGGGCATCTGATCAGGATGCCTTCTGGGCGCCTCCTGTTAGAGGTGTTCGGGCACTTTAAACTTGTAGGAGGCCCTGGAGCAGACTTAGGACATGCTGGAGGGATTATACATCTCGGAACGCCTCGGGATTCCTCGGGAGGAGCTGGAAAGCGTTGTTGGGGAGGGGGATGTCTAGAGTACTGCCTCCACAACCCGACCTGGGATAAGCATATCATGCATTTTGAAGAAGCCGAATGCACACTGCATGAATGTAAATGAAATGAGTGCAGAAAAGGGCTGTCCAGAATACCAGTTTTGGAGCTTTGAAGCTTCCTACTCGACCTGACTTAAGTTAGACTTAGTGCTGTGATATAGAGATGGAAGAGAAGTTGGAAGGTTGACTGTTGCATGCAATGTTTCTTCAAGTTGTTAACTCAAACGCTGTGAGTTGAGCTGCACTGGGTGCAAAGGGAGAGCTTTACTACAGTTACCAGCCGCGGATAACTGCCCACAATTTATCTCATCTGCTCTTTTCCTCATTAGAGAGCCAATTTAATTGCTTGAAGCAAGCTTCAGTGACTGCACTGAGGACACTGGTCTCATCAGTGTCTGACACTTGCCACCTCCTTTCAATTTCCTTCACCAGTTTACTGGTGAATAAAACAAAACAAAAAAACAAAGCATTAGAAAACTGATTTAGATGGTGGTTACCATAGCAGCGACTGAAGCTTTGACCCAAAGCATTCGGGTCAGGAATAGTCCAGAGACTCGTTTTCCATTTTTTTGTCTGTGTAAATTCTTTGCATAATCTTTGAGGTTTGGGCATTTTTTTTGCAGCGTGGTTTGTGCTGCCTCAGGCTTTAGGTTTGCCGTCTGACTGCTCTCCTAAATGAGAATGGGGCCCAAGTTTAGCAGATGAACAATGATTTTTATGCCTCATGCCGGCAATAGCCGTAGCCATTTTTGGGTTGTTCATCCGTCCCATTCTTGTGAATGCGGTGTTTCAGGTACAGATTTAGCACAAACATCCACATTGATTCACAGATGAAGTGATTAGATTTTGGTCAGAGGTCAAAATCAGTGTGACCATACCTCAAAAATTGATATGCTAATTATAACAAAATTTCACACAGATGTCATATAAGATAAAATGTAAAAAGTCAAAGGTCAGCTTCACTGTGACATCATAATGTTCTGCAAAAACACTTTTCTGGCTATTATTCAGTGTCATAATTTAGGAACAGAAGGCGAGATTGTGACCATATTTCACATTTCGTTGGATACTGAATTGGTGACACTTTTCTCAGGTGCCCATTTTGAAACTGTGGTAAATGAAGATGTGTGTGAAGCACCTACGTTTTACAATCTTCTGTCATGGCTTCATATGAGTCTGGACAGACGTGGATGTAAATGGCAGCTTGACTGGTTGGCAGAGACATACAGCTGCATAGCCATAATTGTGGTTTGTGTTTTTTTCCCCCTGTGCATTTTAGATAAATGAGGTGAGGAATGTGCTGCTATAAGAATCACAAAAATGTAAGCACACACTAAATGACATCAGGTACCTGCAATTAAACTCATGCAGTTCCAAGAACAAGGGATCAACTCATAAGCTTGTGTGTGTGTGTGTGTGTGTTATGTTTCTTGAAACCAAAGCAGGATTATTTTTGCTTGAAGTCGCAGCTCTTTACCACCGGTCCCTTTCGCCAGTGTGAACGTACACACAAACAGCACAATTGCACAGTAAAAAGGAGAGAAAGAAATATGGGGACGGCTTTGCATCAAACCATTAAACCAATCTGCTTTCCCCTTTAAATCTACTGTGTTCCTTCTGTAATGAGATCTGACATCCTAATGAGGGGGACAGAACAGAGAGAGTGATGGAGGAGGGAGATGAGAGAGAGAGAGAGAGGGGAAAAAACAAGCCCGAGAGAGAGAGGAGGGTGAAGCCGAGGAGGACCGGAGAGAGGTAGCGGTTACCGGGCTTCTTCTGACCAGGAGGCAGGAAAAGTTCAGGGCACCTCTTAAATAGAGAAAGTGACAGATCCTTGAAATGAAAGGAGAGAAAGGAAAAGGCTTGCTTTTATCTAGCACATGTCCTCTGGTGTCCAAATGTGGTTTATAATACTAATTATAGTCGCTTGGGCTGTGTGTGTGTGTGTGTGTGTGTGTGTGTGTGTGCATCCATGCAGATATAATTGATGGATATTTGAAAATGGTAAAATTATTTGTAGCTTTTTAAATGCCTTCATGCACATTTTAGCTTCAAGACAATGCTTAGATAAGATGCCATAAAACATATACAGTATGGCAGGACTCCTTTCAAATGAATAGTGTTTGCACCGATACTAAAGAGTGCATGGTTGAAGTGAGGCAGAACGTGAGTAGCATTAGAAACTGTCCGGTCTCAGAAGACCCGAATCACCAGTTCCTTATCAATTAAAGTCTGATAAACCTCAGCACAAACCACTGCAGCATTGTTAGACCTTTTGGCTGAAGCATCTCCCCAGTCACTTTAGCATGTCACTCACCAGGCTCGCCCCATCGCCACGTTAGATTAGGTTTGTTTGGCCAGGATCAATTTCGGCTTGGCCCCTGATCCTGCTGATCTTTTAATGAACCTACTGTCTTTTAAACAACAGCAAAGAAAGGGTGGTGTATTTGCGCTTGCATTGATGTTTACTCCAGCCAGCTCTATATTGAAAGACAGTGCCTAATCTTGGTTTAGTTGAGGGCCAGTTTGGTGTTAAAACTGTGAGGCAGGGGAGGGGGAACATAAAAAAGGCGACTAAGGAAGGAAGGAAGTGGAAATTGATTTATTCCTCTGCGTATTCAGATGATTTTTCTCCGCTGTCGTCTGTTTTCTAACAGAATAACTGAGCTGTGACAGGGACTGCAGCTATGACCCACAGTGCTATTCAACTCAGTGGACAACAACTCAATTAATAACTTGAATCCAGGTGAATTGTACTGTGGCTCAAACTTGTACAGTATTTACAGTGAGTTTTTGCTGAAGCCTCAGAAAGCTTTAATTACCAGCTCAAAGCGTCTGACTTACTCTACAGATCAGCACAAATTCATTCCCTTGCGAAAACATATGGCACTTCCTAAATGTAGATTTAAGTGAAGTTGGTGCAAGTCAACCTGCACCAGCTCGCAAACACTCAACGCATACAAAAAGTGTATGTTCATAACTGCACACACACACACACACACATGGGTGGGGAACGATACTGTTCATTTTCACACGCCAAACACGCGCACAGGAACGTGCACAAATAAACACATCGCACTTATGTCCCATGCTATCTCAGTTAACACGATGAGCATACTCCCTGTTTTATCTGCAGTAATGAATTCATAACTGTTGAAGAAACATTCATTTGTTTTGGTCCTCAGAGATCATGCAGATTAATTTAAAGTCAGCACAAAAGCAGCATCGACTGTCTTCATCAAATGAAACAAAACATTCATATCTGCTGTTTGAAACATGTTTAATTCATTAATTGATTCACAGTTTATTGTTATATACATTTCCTGCGACATAGTATGCTTTCTCTCCTGATTTTCCCTTATCATACTACATGGTATAACCTGGCCTCTCAGTGGTTCATATCTGTATCAGCAACCCGTTTAGCGTCATAGGCTGTTTCACTGTCACTACATTATTTACACTGAGTTAAACCCAATCACTGAGGTATTCTGTATATCAGTGGTTCCTAACTGGTCCAGCCATGGGTCAAGATTTCTCCTAGTCATTAGTTCAAGTTCCACACAGTGTAATATATTCAGTGTCATACTTGCATTTGAACGTGTCGTCAAGCTAGTTTGCTGTCTCTGTCAAGTAGCTGTCTGTTACGCCGGATTTCCACTGGATGCGTGTCCATTGCGGAACGGCAGCGCTGGTTATCTGCTGCGTGCTCCGCCGTCCGTCAATACTCATTGGCTGCGTTTGCTGTGCGGAGTGGTGCAGCTCCGCCGGAAGACATCTCGGTGCACTGCCATGATTAATATCTCCTCGTCCATGGTGTTAACGGGGTGAAATGACGTCTGAAACCCTCTGACCTGTTGACTTCAGGCCTGCCTCTGCCCATTATGTCGTTTTCAAGGTGAAGTGCAGGGAAATATGATCCGCCGTGAACACTGTGTATTTTGTTTTGAAAATTAACCGGATGTTTCATTGTGTTTCTGTGCACGACTTCCTGCCCCGCACGATCTGCTCTGTGCTGAATTGCTGCGTTGTTCTCCGGCGTCCGGCAAAAATAGAAGTCCTGCGTATCTGTTGCGGAGGGCTCCGGAGTGCCGGAGCTGTGACAGAGCCGGAACGCAGCACAGCCGCACCCGGTGGAAACACACACATTGACTAGAATTGAATCCTGTCGGCTCCGCTGCCATGCCGGAGCGGAGACGCAACCAACACGCATCTGGTGGAAATAGGCCGTCAGCCACTCACTCTACAGCAGGAAACAGCACTTTAAAATAAAAGCTCTGTGCTGGAAATCCACTGAATTTCCAAATAAAGTGTGTTTTTACAAACTTGACAAGTCTGAGAGTCACTTGTGGTCCATTTAGAAAGGGCCCGCGACCCACCAGTTGGGAACCACTGCCGTATATGACGGTATTCGTGTGCAGCGCTGTTTCCCACCCGGCCAGGTTGCTGTGTTCCGCAAGCTCTCGTAGCTTTGTCAATGTGATAAACAAACATTATAAACCAAGAGAATGTCAAGAAAGATCATACTCTTAGATCTATTTACCTTATTAAACAGAGAAATACAACCGTGCACCATCTGAATTCAAGTTTTTAAAAAAGTTTAGCTTTAATTTCATAATTAAAACATTGTGAAACACACTTGATTCAAACTTGACAGAAACAAAATAAAACTTACTAAAGCTGTCGTGGTTAATTTTGTTAGTTGTTTAGCGAGTTAGTCCAATGTTCCAATAATCACCAGCTCTGGTTGGCCAAAATTAACCTTTAATTCGCAGAGTAAGATGTGAAAATGTGCTGCTTTTCCCCACCGTCTCTTTCTGCCAGTTTACAGTCCTGTAACGTTATCCCCACCACTCTCAGCCACCATGTCTGTCACCTCAGCTTGCCTGTTCCCCCAGAGGAGACTGACCTCTGGTGGAACATGCTGTGCACTGCATACAATGAGTTTAATAGAAATGGGAGCGTCTGTAGTTTGACGATATTGAAAATCATACCGGCAAGATCTCTAAATACCATGATTTACTGTAATACTGTGATACCACCATAGCCTGTGTGCTGTATTAGTAAGTCATGTTCAGGTTAAGGTATCCATCCATTTTCTGACCTACTTATTTATCCAGGGTGGTGGTGGCGGAGGGGCTGCAGCTTACTTCAGCGCACAGTGGGTGCACACAGGAGAGGAAACTCACATTGCACCCGGGTGATAAAGAGTGACCAATCACCCTAACTTGCATGTCTTTGGACCGTGGGTGGAAAAAAAGAGCACCTGGAGGAAACCCACATAAACGCTAAGGAAATGCAAAGTCCATACAGAAAGGAATTCTTGCTGTGAGGTGACGGTGCGAAGAAATGAGCCGCCATGTTGTTCATAACTGTAATCACCGGAAAGCCACACATACTGTAGCACCGCAGTGCATATAATTGGGAGTGCCTTCTTTTTCTTTGATATTTGTCAATGTGAACACTTAGAATATTTCATCCTGCAGTTTAATACCATAAAGCAATTTCAAATATGTCCTGTAAAAGCTGACCTGGTGACATTGAAAGTCTTAGCAACAGAGATAGGGCAAGGCAACTTTAACAGCATTTATTAAAGAGGAACTATGGCCAATTTCTAAATGCATTCATCTTATTCCCATGCTCTCAGAAAAAATGTTATTGAACATAAACATCTCACTCCCAAATCCAAAAGCCTGAGTGCTAAAACTCAAACTTAGGATATAAAGTCTTCATAGACAGTGAAATGTGAAAGATGTTATGGGTGACACTGAGAGCACCCAGGGGAATGTTATAAGTTTATGGGCACATTTCTCTTTCAGAACTGAGAGCACCACAATAGAATAAAGCTCATTTGGGTATAAAAAAAGAAAACAAATTGTGGATCCACAAAATCAGTCACCCATTCATTGTCTATGGAGCAGCCCCAGACTTATTAATTTTTTTTTTTTTTTTTTAAATTTTATATACTTTATTAATCCCTGAGGGGAAATTCAATTTTACACTCTGTTGTCAATTACACACAGGTCTGAACACACACATGCAAAAACTGGACCTATACATGCACTAAATGGAGAGATGTCAGAGTGGGCTGCCCATGACAGGCGCTCCGAGCAGTTGGGGGGTTCGGTGCCTTGCTCAGGGGCACCTCGGCAGTGCCCAGGAGGTGAACTGGCACCTCCCCAGCTACCATTCCACGCTCCACATTTTTGGTCCGGACGGGGACTTGAACAGGCGACCCTCCAGTTCCCAACCCAAGTCGCTATGGACTGAGCTACTGCCGCCCCCTTATTATTTGATGACATCACAAGAAACACAAATACCCAAATAATTACTAGCTAAAATTAGTTGGGTTTTTTGTTTTTTTATTTTTATTTTCAATGGTTAGTTAGAAGGAGGATAAGTACATGGCCAACCTGCCAGCCTCTATAAAAACCTCTAAAATCATATTTTATCTTTTAGAATTTTCCTGCCATACGTGAGCGTTTGACGTGGGCTGTATGCCCTATATAAACAGAGCAACCTTTAGTTGGAAAGAAAAGACACTAATCTTTTTATGACTTTCACTATTGTCCTTCCACAGCATGAACATTTCGCAGCAGCCACTGGCCTGGAGCCCCTGCTGTGTCTAAGTGGCATGCTCAGAGAAAGACATGGCACCTTGACTCATAGAGACAAGTGTCCTACAGCTCCCACACTGTAAAATGCTGGATACCTGATACTGAAAGTGCAAAGGAGGGCATTTGTTTGTGTGTATGTGTGTGTGCATGCATGTGTGTCCTCCAGTGCTTCCAGCTCAGGAACATCAAGAGCTGTGTGTTGGCCAGGAGGCTCTCCCAGGGATAAACAGAGGGAGAAACTAATCCTTACTCTCCTCCACATTCGAGGAGTGTGTGTTCTCATGTGTGTGTGTTTGCTTCATCCATGGCTGCTGCAGGCAAGGTAATGTGCACTTGCTGTTGTATGACCTTAAAGCATTAGGAAAAGATGTGTTACAGGCCCGCATGTTTAGTCCATGTCAATCACTCGCATATTTAGAAATCCGTGTTTGTGTGCTTGTGCGTGTCTACGTGAGCGCGTGTATGCGAGGGAGATAGAGCCTGTACTGAGGGGTTTTGTGTAATCGTGCTGAGCGCTGAAGCGTGTCGAGAGAAAGGACATGTCCTCAGCTCTGATCACATAGTCTACTACAACCACAATAGAGGGGGAGAGATAGAGAGACAGAGGGGTGTTAGGGAAGAAAGGGGGAGAAAAACATGAAATGAATGGATGATGGAGAGAGGATGACAGACAGAAAAGATGGAAGCAGAGAGCTATAGCAACAGAGGGATTTAAAGGGAAGGTTTCAGATGAGATGTGTGAGGAAAAAAGATGGATGGAGGTATAGACAGAGGGGGACATATCTAGAGGGGGAAAGAAAGAGGAGAAAAGGGCAGGGGAGTGATGAAGAAAAAGAGAGTGACAGAGACAGAGTAGGATTGAAAGAAATGGAGGCAGAGATGAAAGAATGAGAAGGGAGGATGGACATGGAAAGCTCTGAGGATTGGTTTGATCCCTCTCTAGTTTTTTTTCTCCCAATCTCTCCCTCCCTCCCTGTTTTCCTCCCCCTCTTATACATTCAGCGAGGGCTCCCTCGTCTCAGCAGCCCAAAGAAAAAGTCAGTCCCGCTCTTAGCTAGCCGGGCCCCTCAGCCGGCTGGCTAATTGCAGAGGTATTACTGTGTCAAATGACTAATAGAGTTTCCCTTCCCGTCGCTAATCTGCCAGCAGGAGCACAGCCGCGATTTGTTTACTCTACGCCGAAGCAGGGGAATACAAAGACACACCCGCCCTTTTTATTTCCTCTCCAACACAATTTCACGCCGCCAGAGCGTTAGGTGTGAGAGGTGTTAGTGGAGCGCTCGTGTGTGTGTGTCTGTTTGTACACACACACGGCACATTTCATGATTTGTTTCATATTTCACGAGACAGCGCGGAGAGTTCGCCTCCTTCAGGTCTTCTAATTAATGGAAGACACACCCTGTGACACTCATATATTCATGTTTGTCTTAGTATAGAGAGGACCTTTTATTTCCATGTTTACTCCATAACCCTCAACCTTGAAGATCCCCTCCACTCAGAAGATGTTTGTCTCCTAAAATGTTTGACCTTGACTATACTGACTTGTATCTGTGCAGAGTTTGAGACGGGTCCAGCAGCAGACACGCTGCGTCTCATTGCCCTCCTACTCCTCACCATCCTCCCTCAGCCATGCTGTAGCACATGTCGTGTCTCACCCACCACATGTCTCTTCTCTCCCTTCTTCCTCTCTTTCTGGTGTTAACCAGTAGCTCCATGGCCATGCACTGCATGGATGTTTTATAAGAACAGGCCCCTTGTGGCTATCTGACGTTGACTGTGATGCCAGCAGAGGCAAGTTTTTTCTTATCTCAGGATGGTGAGGACATGAGCCACTGTACTCTCAGGGCTACTACAGTTATGGAAAACCTGGAAAAGTCATAGGAGTTTCCCATCACATTTTCCAGGCCTGGAAAAGTCATGGAATTAGTATAGATTATTGAACATTTTGGCAAAGTCTTCCCTAGAAAACCTTCCATATAAGGTAACATAACGGCAAATATGAGTATGAATACACGTCTACTCTATACATCAATGCATGACAACGTTTTGTTTACCGTCAGGAACGTTTCCTTATTTCCTCCCTGCATTTAATTTTTCCCTCTTTGTATGCCTGCTTGCTGGAGTTATATTTGAGTAGAGTTTGCATCTGAGAGGTTTGAAAAATACCAGGCAAGTGGGGCAAGGGGGAAAAAATTGACGGGTCCTCAAAAAGTCATGGAAAAGTTTTAAAATTTTGCCCATGAAAATGTGTGGAAACCCTGTACTCTGCCTCTGATTGGCTTACCATGAAACTCTCACCCTAACCTTTACCGATATTACTTCTCTTGCCTAAACCTGACCAATCTGAACAACAAGGCAACGTGTAGCTGAGATGCTAGTGGAGATGGTGTGCGTTGCTAACGTTAGCTGGGATGCTAACAGAGTTAAGTTGGGTGAGAGCCGTGCGGAATGGGAGGTCAATGAGGAGAGGTGGAGCTGCTGCCAGATATACTTGCAAAGTTCGTCACTAGAGTGGTGTTTTTACATTCCTCTACTGAAGGGGGCGATGTCTGTGCACTTCCCTAAAATCTGACTTTTAAACGTAGCCCTGGCAAGCTAGATTAAGTACCCCACAAATACAAGAGCCAATCGCTATCTAATTCGGGAAACACATATCGACAGTGGAACAGCCTTTGACACAACACGGACAAAGAAACCTTAACCAGTTTTTGACCTTGGAGCTCTCCTCCACTATCTACCATCTTAGCAGATATTATTTTGTGTTCCTGTCTCAAATCACATACTTCTGTTAGTACACGTCCATGTTGTATACTATGTGCACTGTACACTTATTGGCGTTGTGCGTGAATTTCGACAGGGTAGTGTTGTCTCAAACCAAACACGGCCGTTGTGCACTCACCGGAAATGACGACCGCAAATTGGCTAGTTAGCAAACTAGCATTAGCATTTGCGTTATCGTTCACGGTACCAAATCATTACAGACTGCTAAATTGACCCAATAAACATACTTCTGGCTTATACCCGACAACAGTATAGTGGTGCTTAGTGCAAAAAACACATGTATAACTTATATTTGAGCAATGCAGCCATGTTCACGGTCGCACAGTCCTCGGCTGCTATTTCCAGTTTGAAAAGTGGTCTCTCCCCTTCCGCTACGTAGCAAGAAGTGTCCATAGTTCCACACTCAACTTCTTGACTGTTTGAGTGCACCATCCGGGTACTCATAGTGCACTGCATTTTTCCATACTTCTCAGTGTGAACGCACTTATGCACTCAAAATATTAAGTATAAGTACAAAAGTATGCAATTTGAGACACAGCAAAAGTGTCAGCCTCTGCTAGTTAGCCTAAGCTAACAAGCTAACGAAATACATAAACAAATAGAGGATGCTAACTACTTTTAGCATTCTGATACATCCGCTAGTTGCCAACTTTGGTGCATAACAGGCTCCTCACCTGAGTCCGGGTCTGTCTGAGGCTTAATGTACAACTGAATCTCTCCGATGTTTCCTCCATCGCAAACACTAGCCTTTTTGATGCACACTGCTCTTTCACCGGACCACCTAGCGCTAGTAGTGCCATGCAAGCACTAGGGAAAGCGGAAAGCAAAGCCTGCTGCAAGCTGCTGTGGTGGTGAGAGGGCAAAGGCCAGATCCAGAATTTTTGACTTAGAAATGAGTTTTTCTTTTCACTTTTTTTATGTGTGAACACCATGTTAAACAAAATATTAATCACATGTAAAATTATAATCTTAAACTTCAATCACAACTAACACATTGTCTTAAAGACTGGTCAAAAATGCTGTACTCCAAAAGTCTAAAACCCCAACCGGTTCTCACGAGGACAGGAATGAACGAATACACACACACAGATAATACATACACCGTGACACACATGCATGCATAAACAGGCACCCACACACTGATTTTTGCCGAGCAATATTGCCCCCAAAGGTCAAGTCATCAGTCAGAACACACCATTACCAGAGCAAATAATAAATTCAGCAGCACTCCATTTGCTTAAGGTAGGAGGAGAAGAAAGGGAAGGGGAGACAAGAATGGGAGAGGGAGACAGAAAGATTGAGTGAAGAAGGAGACAATTGAATGCATAAAGAAGCCTGGGAACGCTGAATACAAAGTAAGAGAAAAACAAAAGAATGGGCTGAAACAGTAATTTGGCAGGATATTATGGGGGGATTTCTGTCTTTATGTTCCTGGCCATCTCTCTCTATCATTTACACTTTCTTTCCCATTCCCCTCTCTTTTCTCAGCCCGTACCCGAGGACATCCCTATTCAGTGGTCACAGCACAGGCTATGAAAATAATTTGACAGGCCAATTTTTTTTTTTCTGTTTTCCCTTCTCTCTTCTTTCCACTGTTCTCCCACCCCCTGGCTCTGAGGTTCATCCTATTTGGGTGTCAAGTGTCTCGGTGAGTGCACACTGACACTGGTGGTGTTAGCCTAAAGGCCCCGGTACTAATGAGACATTCAGAAGGACAGACACCATTCAAAGAGTACAGAAGAGGCTGGGATTTGCTTCTGATGGGAGTAACTCTGCTTCATTACCCCCCCTATACCCTCTGTTCTACGCGGCTGTACTGTCGCTAACTCCACCGCCTCTTCCCTCTGGTTTGGCTCTTTTCTAAACTGCAGCTCCATCCCTCATCTCTCAGCTGTTTCTCTTTCTTTTTTTCCCAGGCTCTCTCACTGTTTCTCTTTCCCTGCCTAATTCTTTGGATCTTTGTCAAATTTGGGGCATCAGTAGAAGAGCTCACACAGCCTTTAGCCTCATGGGCATTGCATGGCAGAGTCTGAAAGTTGAATTTTTCACTGTCTGGCTGGCAAAGGATTTTTGTTAACCTGATTTTTTTGAGTTAGGAAATAAAAATATGCTAATGTGGTTACATCATCCGAAAGGTTCCTTGTGCCTCTGGTGCGCCGACTAATGGAGTTTACCAGACGTGGTGAGAGGAATTTAAATAAGAGCTTTGGAAAATGGTTGTTAAAGATCGGTTCAATCTGCACTTATGCGCCAAATAGGTGGGGCAGAGCTATAGTGTGTGTTAGTGTGTGTGTGTGTGTGTGTGTGTGTGTGTGTGTGTGTGTGTGACAGTGAGACAGAGAGAGAGGGGTGAAAAGGAGAGTGATAAGAAGGTTGTGAAGGTCAAGTAAATACCACCACTCAAGACATCGCTAAAGAGCAACTTTGTTGGTCACATAACAATGAGACACTCAACCTCAGCACACAAACACACATTCACACAACCTCTATTCCTTTTTGAGTCGTCATTTCGTGATGCGTTCAGGGGCTTATTTGAGGTGTAAATGTGCATATGTTGAGCATGTGTGCTCTAGTTGGTGTGTATTTTCTTAGGCATGGTTTTAAAGGCTAATGTATAAGAGGAAGCTCATTTTGCCCGAGACAAACACATGGCCACATATTGATTTCAAGGCTCTGTGATTTATCGCGTACTCCCCGAAGAACACATTTATGGTGTTTTTGCATGCGTGTGCGTGCGTGTCTCCGTGTACACATACCTTGGCTCTAATGACAGATGAGATGGATCCCCCCCACGCCGTCTGTCTCAGTGTTTTTACAGCCAGAGAAACGAGGCCCCCAGACTCACATTAACACTCAGTGTTTTTACAGCCAGAGAAACGAGGCCCCCAGACTCACATTAACACCTTGATATATCGCCGCTCCGCCGCTCCAGCGCGACAGGGAGGGAAGGTGACAGCTACTGTGCCCCTGCAGGCTGCTTACACCCCTGAGCAAATCCCCATTCAATTTCCATCTCACTCTAAAGAGAGATTGCTTGGTGTTTTACTTTTTTTTTTATGTTTTTTTTTTTTTAGTCCTTATTGCTCACTAGGCAGATGTCTCATTGTAGAGGAAAAGTTTTAGCAATCGTTCTCCGGCTACCTGCAAACAGGCTTACGAGCAAAGTTTCCATTTTTCATTGCATGGGAATGGCAGGCTAATGAGTCATTTGAGTGACAAAGCTAACATTGTTTACAAACCCTGAGTGGAAACTGTTGTTTAAAGTGGGTTTTTACAACACTACTACACTTCACATAGGAATAGAGCTGTTGTTAGTTGGTTTCAAGTATTACTGTTTGCTTAAATCAGTCCACTTGATTGAATTCGGCTGCATTGTTTTAGCATTTTAGCATTACATTGCCAATGTTTATCAAAGGTTTATAGCAGATAATTCTATGTATTTTTAATTTCAGGTAGTTTTTGTCAACACACTGATTTCAGCAGTCTTTAAAATGATCTCAAACTTTTGTCAACACAACTTTTGTCTCCTTCTCTCTCTTCAATCCTTCCCTCTGTTGAACATTGGTCCTTGTTGTTAATCCTGGGCATGTGGCCAAAATTTATCCATCCATATGGAGACACGCTTGTCTTTCCCCAACAACCTGTTCATCTCTGTGCCTGCCTCTCTGCCTCTCCTCTCCTCTCCTCTCCTCTCCTCTCCTCTCCTCTCCTCTCCTCTCCTCTCCTCTCCTCTCCTCTCCTCTCCTCCCTTCATCTCCCGTCCCTCTCCCCTCGCCTTTCCTTTTGTCTTCTCCTCCCCGCCCTGCAGACCTCACCCAGCGTGTCCATGACCAGGTCCTAAGTTATGTCCTCTGTCCCTACTTTCCCACCATAGCTCCCTCCTCCCCTGGTGTCGACTCCGCCCCTTTGCAGCGCACAGGAAGCCACGGCACGGGTACAGGAAACTACAGCCGTGGTGGCACCAACAACTACGCAACAGTGGGACCTGGCTACACCTCAAGCGGAGGTGGCGGGGACGTGTATGGCTCAGACCCCTATGTGGCGGACCCCTACCGCACCTTGCAGTACTGCCCCTCGGTGGTGGAATCGCCCTACAGCAAATCTGGACCAGCCCTGCCGCCTGAGGGCAGCCTGCAGCGCTCGCCTTCTATCGACTCTATTCAGAAAGACCCCAGGTAGGATTAAAGGGGTGTGTGGGGTATGTGTGTGCCTGAGCATGTGTGTGTGTGTGCTTTGTGGGGTTCAATGTGTGTAAGATCATGGAGCATAGAATGCTGAAAGGGAAAGTTGGTTTTTTTTTTGAAGTGGGGTTGTATGAGGTAATTATCTACAGTCAGTGTGTTACCCTCAGCAGATGTCAGTCAGTTTGGCGAAGCAAGCAGGAGAATCGCCATGGAAGCTAAGCGATGTAGTGCTGTGAACGGGGCTGACAGTAAAACGTATTTTAACCACATAAAACCACCTTTCTTGGCCTCGGGTTTCCACAGACGCTTCCCCTCTTTCTCTTTAGGCCTCTTCAGTCTCCCTCTGCAAATGTTCGTCTTCTGTACACTCTGGCTCGTGAAGGTATCCTCTTGTCTCCACAGCAAACAGCATCTTGTTGTTGCTGTCATATCACTCATTTTTCTTTTCTAGTATTCATTGTCTCCTATATAAATCCCTAGAAGTCTGACCCAACAGCTGATCTGCAGCGTACGACACAGTTGCGCTTATGTGTAGGGATGTGGAAGTTCTACAGTCGAGAAAATGTAATGCCAAAGGAAAGGGCTGTCTGACAGCGAGGTAGCGGTTAGAATATTCTAAAGGTATTTTAGAAGGTCGCGGAGACTATCGTAATCTTTTGAATGTTCATACCTGGCGACGTGTGTTTCTGCGTTACGACTTGTGTGTGCACACCACAAGACTTCTCCACCAAGCCCTCGCCGACAGAGCCCCAGATAACGCGATGACGTCACCAAACTTGGAGACGACACATGGTAAAGGCATGGATATTCTTTATTATCCTGGGTCCAAACACAACGTGCTCCCCGTGATCCTGTGGACGCCGCCATTGTTGTTGTTGCTTGCCGGCTTGTCAGTGTTGCCAGATCTTGGGAGAGAAACAAGCAACCAGGGCTATGGAAACAAGCCCAAAAGAAGCGACTATCATGCCTTTGAAAAACTTATTAGACGGATATATATAGAGGAAGGTGACGTTTAGAGAGCAAGCCCAAATAAGCAACTCCACTTTAGAAACAAGCTCAAAGTCGCGGCTAATAAGCGGACCTGGCAACCCTGCGGCTTGTCCTCACACGTGGGACGTATCCCGCCTCTCATTGGCTGATGCTCTTTGTCAGTCATGTCAGCCTTCTCCAGTTTTCTAGCATGCCAGATATCCAGTCCCAGCCTCAGACGAGGGGGCGACTTGCTCGTAGGCTTGTTCACACATGAGGACTCATCGTGGCAGACTATCTGCCGGCTCACCTCCGACCCAAGGTGGCTCTCAAGATCCTGCAATGTCAAAATCACAATGAAAATTGTGTAATGTAAACTAGGCTTTACACTTGACTTCTTTAGGTGGCTAAAATATGGTACTCCTGTCTGTTTCTTCAAACTTGGGGTGTTCTGACTGCTATCTACTGTTGGTAATACACTGACTATAGTTGAGTACCTCACACAACCCCACTTAAAATAATCCAAACTATCCCTTTAAAGGCACATAATCTATGTGGTGGTCGTGCCTCAACAGGTGTAGTTGGGATCGACTTCACTTATCTCTCCAGTATTGATATGTGTGCATCAATATACTGTATTCATAAGAATAGCTTTGATAGCTAATGCAGCTACAGACACCACTCACCCACCATTTTCCTTCAAGGCTCGCTCAAATCAGGCTGAAAACAGCACTGTGTTTTAAACATGCAGGGCCTGTGCGAGTGGGGGGGCATGCTGCTCCAGCTACCACTGTCAGGATGAAATAAAATCCAGGACGGCTGGTTTGACTAATGGATTCATAAGTTTGAGGGCTTATCAGAAACCAAAACACCACACAGGGATTTATTAAACTATGAGGAAGGATTTCACAGCTCTCAAAAGTTCCCTTCAGTGACAATCATTTCATCCGCTGTCTAGACAATCGCGAGGTAAACAGAAGAACTACGGTGTTTACTTACAAAGTAATGCGCCAAGGATGTGTGCGCTTGTTTTTGATCGGCCACTCAGTGCAGGAAAGTTGAGCCAGGTGCAACTTTATTTTTGTCTGCATCGGACCCCAGTGCAGTGGCCCTACTGAATCAAGCTGAGGTGTTGTTTCCACTTGTTGCTACTGTTTTGGTTTTTTTAAGATATTTTTTTGGCCATTTTGCCTTTAATGGACAGGACAGGTAAGTGTGAAGGGGGGAGAGAGAGGGGATGACATGCAGCGAAGGGCCATAGGCTGGATTCGAACCCGGGCCGCTGCGGCAACAGCAGAACAGAATACAGTGTTACTCCAGTCACACACCGGTTGCTTCAGAAGCTCCATTTCGCCTCCCTGAGTGTCACGCTGTGTGTAAAAGAGTCCTACTGGGCTGTGATCACTTCCATCCTCTTGTCTCTGCAATTAAGCAAAGCTCACTCTCCCTACTTTATTTATATATATTTCACAGGACTCTTGATGTATAATTCCTTTAATTACGGAGCGAGAGGGACTTAGACGTGCGTGGATCAGGTCTCAGCAGCAGCTGTCAATCACAGGAGAGGGAGACAGAGTGAGAGGATGGGAGGGAATTATTTAAAACAATGGCAAAGACGGGGAAAATGGCCGAACGATGTGCGCACAGTCAGACAAACATACAATCCTCAATCTTGTGAAGTCATGTGAAGTGTTTGATAATGAGGTTGTGATGGTTTATTATTAATGTAATCTGATTGACTGGCTCAAGACGGACTTCTTGTTCCACGCAAATGATCTCTAATGTTCCCACTCAGGGAAAAAATAATTTATAGGTTTGATTTAATTTCGCAAATGAAACAGAATTCCCAAAATGTGTATTTTCTCTGTTCAGTTATTGACTGTGAAGAAAAAAAAGCAGTCATTCTGACTCATAAAAGACCGTTCTGCCTTTTCTCTTTGTACAAAGAAACTTTTTTTCATATGCACACTAAGTTTGTGAAGCCTTTGCTCGGTGCACTCTGTTGCACTTTGCTGTCTGCGCTGTGATGTTCGCATACACAGAGAATTCCCCCTGAATTCTGCAAGAGGCAAAACAGTAATATACGTTGTGTTTTCTGTAAGGTGCATCCATACCAGCCGAGTCTGTGGCAAAGGGACACGAGTTACACAACAACATAAACAGTTGCAACAGCAGTTAGAATAAGTTTCTCAAAGAGACGCAAAGAAGTAAGGAGTGAGCACAGGTCACATAGATACGGAACAGTCTCATGGATTTCAACATCACATATAGTGCACACACTGACGTCTGGCTATGAATATGAAAACAGATAGAAGATGATGATGGCAATGATACAGTGAAAAAAGAAGGAAAAATATCACACACATCAGAGAAGCTGAAATTTGAATGCTCATTAAGGGATAATCCTGCACATGAATTAATCTCTTTATATAGCCGCGGAGATCAAATGCTGTTTTCATACATTAGGTATTGCTGCCATTCATTACCGGCCAATATGGAAGACGGCTTTTAAACTTCTATTGTCTAAGCTGCTTGAACAAAGGCAGCTATTACATTCAGAAGTTAATTGCACTGTTTCTGTTTGTAAATTTCTGTTGTTTTTTTTCATTGCAAATAACATCTAAGAAGTTTTATCAACCTTTTTTATTTGTGTCTGGCTCATCAAAACATGGATGATGACTCTCAGTGACTGTCTCATTGATGTATCGTACCTGTAGGACACTCGGATTTTTATAGCTGCGTCTGAGACATCTTTACCAAAATCTTTTCTAAATATTATTCATCTTGAGCGAAGAGCTGATTGAAGTCCTTAAAATGCATCAACACTACTTTTTGTCATTTGTTTCTACAACTGATAGATTCTGGGTGGAGAGTAGGAGTGTAAATCACCAGTTTCATCGTGATCTTTGGACAACAATATGATATATACTGATATAAAAAATACCATATGATACGATTTTGATTTGATGCAATTTAGGGCCCTGCAATGCTGGAGCCTATCCCAGCTGACATTAGGTGAGAGGGAGGGTACACCCTGGACAGGTCACCAGACTATCACAGGGCTGACACATAGAGACAGACAACCATTCACACTCACATTCACACCTACGGACAATTTAGAGTCACCAATTAACCTGCATGTCTTTGGACTGTGGGGGGAAGCTGGAGTACCTGGAGAAAACCCACGCTGACACAGGGAGAACATGCAAATTCCATACAGAAAGGCTCCCCCACTCTGGGTTTGAACCCCCAGGTTATATAGTGAGATTTGATTTGGTGTCTGTAACCTTGGTAGAGTTCCTTCAGTGTTCATTGTAAAGGACATTTTTCCTTAGAGCCAAATTATACACACAGGTCTTTTCCTCTCCAAAAGAAACAGACCAGGGCCCGTATTCACAAACATTCTGAGAACACTCTAAAGGAGCTCCTAACGTAGCCTAAAATGTTTAGTAAGGAGTCATAGCTGTCTGCTAATGTTGTTGTCTGCTTTTTTATATTTGAATATAAAAAGGACCTTGATCAAAAAAAAAAAGAAAAAAAAAAAGATATAAACAACACAAAATAATGTAAGTAATTGTAACCACTTAATAGCAGTAAAGTTCACTTTAAACTGACTCCGCTAACACACTTAAAACAGCACATGGAGTAAGTTAACCATCAGGGCTTTCTGCCAGAAAGCCCATTCTGAAAGACACAACATCAATTAACAAAGGTATAAAATTCAGCTCAGTAATAACTGTCAAGGTTCACAGACAAATCAACTGTTTTTTTGCTAGTCACTCATTATTAGCTTAAGCATGTTTACATTGTATGCATTAGCCTAGCAGCTTGCGGACTTTCTTTTCTCTACTCATAGCTTAACAAATCACATGTAACGTTATAATTTTTTTTACTCACCTTTGGTTTAAGTCGCTGCATCTCCCGACAGAATAGCACGGTTGAATTTTAGCCTACATGCACATTCTTTCAGCCGAACATTGTTAAAACAGAGCCGCTAATGTTGCTGTCGTAAGAAGTTAGCTGAGTGAGATGATCGTCCAGGCAGGTAACATTGCGTTGTGTTTTATCTCATAATCTGTCAGTCTGTCTGTTGACCCCTTTTTTCTCCGAAATCAAAAATATTTTCACACTGCTGATTTATTCGCAAGTAAACAACATTATCCTCATCGTCTTTCTCTTGGCTGCTTGCCAGCTGCCTGCTGTTTGGCGGTGACACAGACTTTCAAAATAAAAACACATCGTAAAAATGACGATATGCATCAATTTTTCAGTTTGCATCAATGACATTGGATCGTTGATCATGGATCGTTACACCCCTAGTGTAGAGTAAGTTATGCTATTTACAATAAAACAACTAAAGCCACAGCAGGCTCAATTTCTGTTAACTTTTAAAATGGATGCTCTGTACATAATGTAGAAGCTGGGTTAGGAAGTAAATATAGTTTACAGACACACTCAGACGTACACAGACTTAAGTGTACTTGCAAGAAAGTGCTCGTTATTGGCCCACTGGAGTCATTAACGCACTAACTCATATCCACAAGTACACATAAGAGATCACTTAGTCAGCTTTGAGCTTCACATACAGTATGAGCACAGAACCAGAAAGACATCTTGTTTTACCTCCCTTTATGCTTTATTTTAAACAATAAAAACACAAAAAACAGTCTGTCTGCTCAGCTCAGCCACTATAAACAAAGGCAACCACTTGTACAGGGTTCTACTATTTAGAGAGCTCCTTTGTGTGTCGAACCCCCCCTGCGGAGTTCAATAAAGCTTTATTTAATTAAAAGTTCCAGACTTATCCATATTTTAAAATGCAGGCTTTACTAGCTGAAAATGCTTTGGACACAGCATGTTGTTTACTTTTATTAAGCCATGAACTCAAAGTCACTTAAAACCACAGGTAGCCAAAGAGCACAAAGCCCAAAAAGAGAATGTACTAATGAGTGGATTTTCATATCAACCACTACAGTTTTTGTATCTACATCGACATAAATATGACCACATTTTTCTCACTTCAGCTACAAAAAGACAAATTATATATTTAACTTAAAGTGTTTAATTACCTCACTGTCAGAAATCCTTTGTTGTTGGTGCTAATGTTGCCTTTCCTGATTTATTCAGGAGGTGGACGGGATACATTTTCAACCTGTTCTCATTCTCAGGTCGTCAAATACAGATGCCGTGTCACATGCCTTAGCATTTCATTGCATGGCACAGTGCACCCTTTAGTGTATGTATGTGACTCACAGCTGAAACACACTGTTACAGGTAGTTAATGTTGTGAAACAGCTGCTGTGAGGGTTAGGAAACAAATCTGCTGATCACGTTTTGAGTTAAAATCAGTATATTTGTTAAGTAACGTAACGTGACATCAGTACATCATGTGAGTTCAGTGTGCCACCACCATATGTAAATTGCGTACACAGGGGACACAAACTGCAATCTCCTGTGTGAAAGTCCTGTTTTGTTTGACCCCTTTCACCTCCTTTCCCTCATACAGGGAGTTTCTGGCTTTTATACCATGTCAGTTGCTCTCAGCATCAAATATTACTACAGTTGGGTTTACTTTGGAGTTATTTTAAAGCTGGATGTGTCTCATTAAGATTCTACAGCAGGGTGTCTACACGTCTTAAAATGTCTTAAATTCAGTGTTACAGAAATAAGGCCTTAAAGTCATTAAATAGTCTTACATTTGAATTTGTGAGGTCTTAACTACTACAAACATTTTATCTCATTTATCCATTTTTAATTTCTCTTTATGAAAATGAGTGAAGCCTTTCTATATTAAAGTCCACATTTCTAATGTTACAAATCTTAAAAAAAAAAAAAACTGTATGACTGTCATTTTAATTCATACTTGCACTAAACTGTTGGCAAAATGTAGATTGACTTAACTCACTCTAATAACCATAATCCTACGTAACACTTACCTCTGCACAAGACCACTTATATAAATGGTAAATGGACCTGCATTTGTATAGCAGTGCAAGTCACATTCACCCATTCACACATTGATGGCCAAGGCTACCATACAAGGTGCCACCTGCTACTCAGTTTTTAACACACTCACACACAGATGGAACAGTCATCGGGAGCAATGGCTCAAGGATGCTTCAACATGCAACCTTGGGGACTGAAGTGCCGATCTTCTGATTGGTGGATGACCTGCTCTGCCTCTGAGCCACAGCTGCCCTGTATATACTTCTTGCCTGCGATGCTTACCTGCGATGCCTTAATGGGTAAAACAAGATGTGTCCATAAATCTGTCCTAAATTTGGTTAAAATGTGTCATGATCGGGTCTTAAAAAACATAATTAAAGACATTAAGACTTAAGATATTTGCCGAACTGTAGCCTATATCTAGGATAACTCACAATATGTATATTGAGAAATATACTACAAGTGAACAGTATCTACTTCCACGAACTGCAGCAAAACATCATTAAAAAAAAGTTGCACTTTGAATGTTTTGCAGCTCAGAGTAAATATTTAGACCTTGAAAACTTCTTCTTTTAATTTAATCTCTGAGTTAATCTAAATACTTATCGTTGTAGGTTTATATATAATCTCATACTCTGCTTGTAATATTATTGAATTGGAGCTATTGTGTTAAATTTCTCTTTGCCATAAGGTTAAATGGCCTCCTACTCAAACTTCACTCTCACTCCGGCTGTAATTGGACCTAGCTGAGCTTACATGAAGTGCTAAATGAGTTAGCAGCATTTAGAGACAAGGAACACTCTGAGTGAGGGCAGAGGTTATGAGTGTGTGTGTGTGTGCGTTTGTGAGAGGACTATAGTTTTGCTTTTTATAATTCATCAGCACATTGTATGCCTAAACTTGTGCGTGTTACTGTATTATGTGCGCGTGTATGTGTGTGTGAGCATGGGTGCGTGCCAGTAACGCAGTTAGGGGCCATTACTGGCGCAGAAGAGTGAGCGCGATAGAGCAGAGGTGAGGACAGCAACACAAAGAGAAAACTCAATAACCGCTAATGGATGGGAGTGAGGAGAGGAGAGGAAGAAGAGGGGGAGATAAGATAGATAAAGGGAGGGAGGAGGGATGGAAGGAGGGAGAGTGGAGATGAAGCTAAAGGGAGGGAGGTAAATGAACACCACAGAAGAGGAGGAAGGAAAGGAGGCACATGAGGAGAGGAGGGAGGGAAAGAAATGGGCTTTTGTAGATAGATCAAGATCGAGATGGAGAAATGAGCATAAATGGAGGGAAGAATGAGCAGAAGTGAGTAGAAAGGCAGGGCATAATGTAGATAAGTGTTACCCGTCAGTGTTTTGTTTGTGTGTTTTCCTTTAAGCTCTCTCCGTGAAAAGAGATTCTCACCCCCACTGAGATCCCTTTTTAAATTGAATCTTAAAAACAATGTAGGGAGCAAGATGAAGAAGAAAGCGTTGAGACACAGAGCTAAGGAACCAATAAAAGTAGGGAGGGCGAGAAGGGAAGGCAAAAACCAATAATGAAGGAAAAGAAAAAGGAACAAATAAAGGGGATTGGGAGAATCTTAAGTGAGGGAAGAAAGCACAGAGAGGCATTTGTTTAGGGAATAAGGGAGACGTACCTTGAGGGATCGAAGAAAGAAGAAGAAAGGGGGGAGGGAACGATGCGAGGCGTAGTGGGGGTTTGTGAGCGAGGACAGGAGGGAGAGAGACATGAACATTAGCTCAGGGAGGATGGGAGTGAGGGACCAAGGAGGTGGGGGCCACTGCTTACTGTTACAAAGCTTAGGAGGTTAGGAAGCAAGGAAGAAAACGTACAGTAAGTGAGACAGGAAGAAAGAAATAGTTGTAACATTGTGATCCAAAGCGAGATTGCAGTATTGTTACAACTGTGGGGGTGTGCTTGACTTATCTCATCAAACACTCAATCAGCCTGAAACGTAGACACAGCACTTCAAGATAAGATAAATCCAACTCCTCTCATTTAAATCAAACTCTCCTCATTTACATCGTCTCCACAAATCCAAAATTTACTCCCCCAGAAACAGCGGTTGAAGTCTAAGTGCTGTTTGATGTTGAAATTATATTGTTGTGATTAAATGAAGATTGTCTCCAGTTAACACATTGTGTTTAGGTGATGCTTTTACCAAACACAAATATCTTAAGTTTTCAGCAAACCATAGTGAGAAGGAGGAAGAGACTTTTGCAGATAATTCAGCTCACGGTGAAAACATCCTGAACATCTGGATCTTGAGTTATTAGAGAAAAAATGTAAGCACACATTCGCAGATGCTCGGCTAGTGGCCAGCCACATCTGGATCAGAAAAAAGGTGAACACACATAAAGTTATCAGAGAGAGAAGGTTAGCACAGATTAGCAGGTGCTGGGCAAGCGAGCCATCTACGATGTGCCAAACAGTGTGGGAGAAACATTTATTTGTAACATGAAACTGCTTTAGTCAGTGTTGCTATTGGTTTTAATCACCTGTGGCCGTATCACAAAGCTTCCTTGAACAAAGAGTTGCTCCTAGTGACGAAATCCTAAGAAAAGTCTTAGAATTGTGACATTTTCTAGAATTTCCCCTTAAAACTAAGACTAGGTCCTTGTAAAGATGCAAGTTATTCACAAAGCATGTTTGACCTTTAAAGAGCTCCTAAGGTGAAAAACTGTTAGGAGCAGGGAGGAGGACTTTTAGGAGTTTCCTAAGCAAAGGAGAAAATGGTGGAAACACAAAGAAGTCAGAGAAATGTTCTCAAAACGCTGGATGACAGTGAGTAAATGAGATGCTGCAGATTAGATCGTGCAGGGATAATATTTATGGTCCATCTCATCAGGGGTATGCACGCCGTGCAGCAGTGATAACTTCACGTCTGTCTCAACCTTCCATCAGCAGAGTGATCACACTAACAATGACAACACTTTCACAATCAGCAGTTCATTTAATTTCCACTGGGTGTCCACACCTCACAGGCTCACAAAAGGGGTGTGTCTGTGACAACCAATCACATCTGATAAAAGAATGCATCATACCTAGCAACAGTGTCAACCACATCTCCTCACTGAGGGAGAAGTTTCTGTCTCTGAGAACTTTCCTAAATCACTCCTAAGCTAGGACCCTTACTAAAAGCTTTCAGGCTAAGTTAGGCGTCGTACACATGCTGCGTCTTTGACTGCTTGGAAAACACGAGGTCAGGCGCTGGGTGCTATTTTTGTGCCAGCTTTCAAGAGCAGGCAGCAGGTTGTGTCTGACGTTACTAAGCAACCTCAACAAGCACCGAATCATAGTCCGTTTACCGGAAATCCAGAGTGCAGAGCTGATCTTCTTCCAGGCGCTGTTTATAAATGTGTGGGCATATCGTCCGTGGGACAGATGTAAAGCTCTGGCAGCTCTGCACCAAAATGATCAACTTTTCCATATTTACCACAGACTGATGTTTACGGAAGAAGGGAAAGTTATCTGTCGGCTGTGATTGGTTGATACTCGTCACATGACTTGCAGTGTACGCTGCTGCGTTCCAAAAGTTGGACTCGGGGGGCAGCTGTTGTGCCCTGAAAATAGGCGTTCAGGAACGTGTGCTTGTGTCACTCTGGCGTTTGGCCTGCTACGCGTGTAGATTGAAAACAATGAATTTGAGGCCGTAAAAAACACATCATGTGTACGGCCCCCTCGGGTCTCTCTGAATATTCTCAGAATGTTTGTGAATATGGCCCCTGGTCTGTTTGTTTTGGAGAGGAAAATACTTCTGTGTATAATTCGGCTTAAAGTAAAAATCTCCTTAACAATGAAAACTGAAGTGATTCTACCAAGGTTGCAATGTGCAATCCTCACCACTAGATGCCACTAAATCCCCTTAAATCTGACACACTGGACCTTTAAAGCCTCGTCACTGCAACAATAGATACATCCACATTGTGTAGATACAGTAGAGGTACAATAAACCTCCCCTGTGTCCCCATTATGTGATAGATGCAACAGAGCTGCTGACACGAAATTGCTATTCACAGTGCCTTGATATGACGTGATGTGGTGTGACATGTCATTGTCACTGTTCGCTATTTACTGACAGTGTGTGTTGGCTCACAGCCCGAACACGTCGCTCTATTTATGGACAATCTGCAACGGTCAGCGGTGACTCTGTGCATGTCTGTAGGTGTGTGTATGTGTGTGAATGGGATGGGTGTGCGCATCTGTGTGTCCAAGGCTGTGTCAAAGGCGGGGCGGTCAAGACAGTGTGTCTGTGTGTATTTGCAAATACATGTGTGTGTGTGGTCATATGTGATAGCATAGAGCTGATGTATTGCATTCCCATGTGTCACACAGTCTAAAGGACAATGACATGTCATCGTGTGTGTGTGTGTGTGTGTGTGTGTGTGTGTGTGTGTGTGTGTGCCTAAAGGAACAGAGAAGGGAGAAATGTGTTAAGCAGTGATTACTCTTGTTGTCAGGTGGGCACTAGTGTTTATGTTGAGGTGTGTGAGGCAGAAACATAGCGGCTTGTATTCCCGCCCTGCAACCATTGTCTGTTTGTACAAGTGCACTGCTCTGTGTGTTGGCCACATATGGTTTATGTATGACTCCACAGATGGGGTTCCTACTTTAGATGGAAATTAAGGCGCTGGCAGCCTGTTTGTGTGTGTGTGCATGTAGGTCCTGACCAAAGGACTTTATTCAGAAGGAGATCCCACACTCACTTAAGTGAAAATAAAAGCCACTCACATCAACAGTACCCAGTTTACCATTGGATGCACCTGGGGAGTGCTGTTGTGTAAACTGGATACAGATTATGTTTCTTTGGCATTTACTTGGAGTAATTCTCTGCTCTGCTGTGTACACAGCTGTGGCAGCTAGACAAGTCCAACATTCTGAAATTAATAGTGTTCTCCATTTTCAGTGGTGTGTTTGATGGGCAGCAGTACTTAAGGGGTTGTTTGCTTTGTAACAAACACTATGATTATTTTGCATATTCTCTGGACACTGGGTTACTTCTTCTTCTTCTACAATTTTGTCACAACTTATGTATGAAACAAAAAACCTGCATAACAGCACCTGTGCTTCTATATGGGCAGTGACTCAATGTACAGTGGTTTGAATGAATGAGTTAACAACTAAAGTTTTAATAAGTTTCTAGCTTACACCGCATACCACCTCAGAAAATATTCAGCTCATCTTGACCAAAATTAAAACACACTAGTATAGGACTTTCGCTCCTTAGCCACTAGCACTTGTGCTCGGTTCACTGTTGTCCACTTCAGTTCCAACAGGGCTGCTCGAAATATTCTCCACCTGATCCACACTTCTGTCCCTAATAGTTCCCATTTAGGTCCACGCAGTGTTTTTGAACCATTCATTTTACTCATGCTAACTGTGTAGCCATCACAGTTTAGCTCGTAACTAAACATGAACTTATGGGTGCGTTCATGAAGGTAACTATTTTGCAGACAGATATTAAAGGAAAAGATTTTAAATTGTATTTTTGATAGTATTTTTGTTTTTTCAAATGTATTTCTTTCATCCATGTACCAATAGAGGGAGCTCAGGTACCACCACTAGTTGGAGAACCTTAGGACTTCAATAAGAAGTACTTTTAACATTCTCCCCAAAACTGTCCCAAAATTTAGGGGACAGTGTCTTAAATGCAGTGTACAGTATCATGAGTGCTACATAGTCAGCGAGCTACCCAGTTTGATGTGTCACCAAAACCTTGGAAGTAGTAGCCCAAAACAGTAGGGCTTTACCCAGCTCGGAACAATGTCAGTCGAATCAGAGTCAGCCGTTTAATATGAATATTCAACAATTTCGTTTTTTAGTTTTAATGTTTGAATGCAGCTCAGCAGGATGTGCAGTCAGACAGCAGCGTTCATGTGATATGGTAAACAAGCTAACTGTGCTAATGACCGGTCAGAAATGTGCTGCTACATTTTTCTCCGACACTAGACATCAAGCAAAAGCCAGAGACTGCGTCATATTAAGTTACTGTGAGCTGTACATTCACCACTACCAAGCAGAGAAAAGAAGATAATGTTGTCTTGGAGCCTTACTGTGCAAAGCCTCTCCTCCTCTGTGCAGCTGCCTGCTTGTCTGCAGTTCCCTGCACCGAAGAGTAGCGTCAAAGTCAAGAGCGCTCACTCTGCAGCAAAATCTGGTGACCCAAACGTCCCCAGATGTACACTGCTGCACAGTACACTGACTAGCAAAGAAGAAAAACAAAAACAAACAGAAACTTTCAGGGGGACGCTATACAAAATAGAACAGCTTGAGGAAGGTAGAAAATAAATGAATAGCCTACAATATCTGGAGATAGTTACAGTCACGGCTGTGGCTGGTTTTTCTGGTTTATATTGGCAAACTTTGATTGATGGTATTTGGGAAATAGTAATGGAAGATGCCACGGTAACAACAACACTAAAGTATTATTACAATGAGAGAAAGTTGGTTGGAAAGCCTAAGCACCAAGGACAGAGACACAGAGACACATTGAGATTGAAAGTTTCAGCACCATGGAGAGAGACAGAGTGGGACTACTGCTGCAGTTACACAACTGTTGTACCATTGAAGTACTACACCCCATTTTGACAGTCATGATCTGGCTTGGCTTGGCACAGCAGGGCTTTGAGTTTCCATTACAACAGGGCTACCTG
Organism: Epinephelus moara; assembly: GCF_006386435.1. NCBI lineage: Eukaryota > Metazoa > Chordata > Actinopteri > Perciformes > Serranidae > Epinephelus > Epinephelus moara. Next base: position 25,566,582 of record NC_065516.1, on the reverse strand, counting down.
CTTGAAGGTGTGTCTTAAACTGATGACAGCTTGTCTTGAGCGATGACATTTAAAAGCAGCAGGCTGATCCACAGCTAAAGTCCCCTGTTGTTTTTGCTGCATGTGTTTTTCCACAGCAGGGCAGCAGGTAAAAGAAGTTTACCTGTTGGAGGTGAGCTGTTTGCAGAGGTGCAGTAAGAGCCTGTTGTCTGCAGCTCTTCATCAACATCTCACTGTGGCTGTTTCTGCTTTCACTCTTCCTCCCTGCCGTATTATTAGACTTTTCTTTATTGAAGAAAAGCCGGAAATGTTGAGTTTTCAAGCAGCAACTTCACACAACTTCTAATACAGCGGATAGCGAACATGAAACAGTAAAATAAAACAGATATCTAAAGTAAAAACAGGACACAGGAGAGAAACTAAACTCCAGACCACAGAGATTCAGTTAGAAGCTACAAAAATACTGAGAGCTGAACACGCAGAGACTTTTAAAAACGCCTTTTCCTCTGGTCTCCTGCAGACAGAGGTGAGTTCACTGTCACAACACAAATGCTTGTTTGAGGGGGAGAAGGAGGGTCACTGGGGGTTGGCTGCGGTTGGTGAGACGTCACCACTTCCCGCTTGAGGGAGGGCGGTCCGGTTCATTCAAGAGTGTCAATGGAAAAAGGGTACAAGTGCACCACTAGTGCAACCCTGCAATATTTCCTTGCAACCACACAGAATCATGCAAGCAACCATCTTGCAAAAATAAATAAAACAGTATATAAATTTCATTAATAACAAATAAAATATGACACAGAATAAAACATGAATCTCCAAATATAAAACCTGTCCTGGTCTCTGTTCTCATACAGGACTGTAACATAAGATAAGAGTGTGTGTTGTGCTCTGTAGTGACAAAGGCAGGTTATTTTTCCTTTTGTAGGTGAGTTTCAAATGACTTAAGCAGACCCAGGGATTGCACATTAATCACTGCTCTCTTTAGACAATGAGCATTTTTCATGAGCATGTTACAGCACATTTTAAAAATACCTTCTGCTGATAGGAAGAATGCTTACATGGCAGCTTCCTCACAATGGGTACAATCACATCTTGCTTTGTAAAGAGCGAATGTTAGTTTTTATTCTGTTGCGGTGCATGTATAGGAGGGAGTCTGCAGGTGATGGAACATAGAGGGAACTCTTAGGGAAGAATAGATCCATTTTATGCCTGTTCTTGTTGTGTTAACCTCACCATGAACGACTGCTTGACTGAAAGACGCAAAGAGGGAAGGACAGAAACGGAGAGAGACGCTCAGTCCCATTTGTCTTCTGTTATTAATCTGAGCTCTACATCAGCCACAGAAAAAGAGAAGGAGAGGGGGAAAATGAAGTGGCAATGAGAGAAAGATAAAGAAAGATGAAAGAATGGGTTAGTAACTGGGTGACTCAGGGAGAGGAGCAGGGGAGGGAGGACGGCGAGGGTGTGAAAGGCACAGTCACAGGGTGAGCGAGGGATTTAAAGAAAGCGAGAGGAAGGAAGAGGGAGAGACAGATAGAGGAGAGAGGACACACTCTATTGGCTCTCAGCACGGCCCAGGGGTAATTTCCTCTCCACATGAGAAATGCATGCTGGGATATGGAATCACCTCCAAGGGAGGGTAATGATGCATTGCCAGAACCTTGGCCCTGAGGCACAGCTGTGTGTACATGTGTGTGTGTGTGTGTGTGTTTGTGTGTGTGTGCGTGCATCTGTGCCCTGGCCATCATCCCTGCCTGTTCTGGGTAAATTGCCCATTGTAGTTATTTTCCTTTTCTGAGGTGGCCTATCTGTTTGTGCGTGTGTGTGTGTGTGTGTGTGTGTGTGTGTGTGTGTGTGTGTGTGTGTGTGTTTTGTATGTGTGTGTGACCTTGGGATGATAACAACGCTGTGTCTCTGCCTTCTTCTCTGCCTCGGTGAGCTTCACCCTAAATCTGAAGCCTGGGAGACAGAGGGACGGATCAAAGAGAAACAGGCAGATAAATGTGAATTAGGTGGAAGAGACAGACGCATTGATACGTGCATTAATATTTAAACATGTCGGTAAATAGAAATAATTGGCACATAGATCTGATTCACACATGTACGTAAGTGAAGGCTAACAGATGATGTCAGATTGTGAGAAATCAGAATAGAAAGCGTGGATTTAATTGCTGTTTTTACTGTTTCAGTGGTTGAAGGACGTTTCCTCATTGTGTGTGTGTGTGTGTGTGTGTGTGTGTGTGTGTGTGTGTGTGTGTGTGTGTGTGTGTGTGTGTGTGTGTGTGTGTGTGTGTGCCGTGGGTAATGAATCTGTCATGTTCTTTTGATCCAATCATTGCATTATTGTTTTTTATGGTAATTACTGCCACTAACATTTCTTCGATTAACATCCGTCAAACGTTTTACACACACACACACACACACACACACACACACACAGGAGCGAGGCACACACATGCAAATGCACCTATTCAGCACTGTACTAATCTATAGGTTAGAGGAGAAAAAAAAAAAGTTGAGATATGATTTTTCAGCCGCTTCACATTCAACAAAAGTATGGCAATAAATGCTCTCCATCTCCTCCTCCCACCACCTCCCTGCCACTCTGTCTCCTGACACTGGCGGCATTTGGGAGGGATTATGGGGAAAATGTCACAGCAGCAGAATTACTGTATATCTTCTCTCCTCCCCACGCCTCACTTCACCTCATCTCTCCTGTAGCTCACACTCTTGAGGAACACTGCTTAACCATGCACTGTCTATACACATAATGGGACCCTGGTAGAAACTAAGCACAGAGATGACCATAAATATTGATTATATCACATTGTTAGACTGATTATCCTAATGTCTAAATTTCTTTTTAACCTACTTGGAAAAAACTATAGATTTAAAGGAGCAGCGTAGAGGGCAGAAAACGAGACACAAATGTCATAGTAAAGGCAAATGAGAGTTCGACCAAAAGGATAAAAAATATTGAAAAAAAAATGAATAAATACAAATAGAATAATAAAAGATAGACTCATTAAGATAAATAAATAAATAAACAGATAAAAAATAAGGTTTAGAATCTAAAATAGACGACATCACATAAAAGCAAGTCTGTACAAGTGGGTTTTAAGAAGTCATTTAAAAGAAGTTACCAAATCTGCGAGCTTTATCTCCTCAGGCAGGTTGTTCCAAAGCCGAGGGGCCCTGATGGCAAAAGCACGGCCACATTTAGATTTCAGCCTCGACTTTGGAACAGCCAGGAGGCCCCCACCCGAGGATCTAAGGCTGCGAGCTGGCTCATATGGGGTCAACATTTCTGCTACGTAGCTTGGGGCCAGACCCAGGCGAGCTTTAAAAGTGATCAGTAAAATCTGAAAATCAGTTCTAAAACAGACAGGAAGCCAGTGGAGAGAAGCCAGGATTGGGGTGATTTGATGTCATCTATTAAAAAAGTAGCAAGTAGCAAGCCTCGAGCTAGCAATGTGTGTAAAATTAATTTATGATAAGCTAAACGACTGTTAACTCAATATTACTTTGAGACTGGGAGGGGCCGGCACTTACGTTAGATATAATTTTCTCAGAAAGCAATTATCGGCTGATTAATCAGCTATAGGCTTTTCCCTGATCCAGACTAAATATTAAAAATCCACTATCTGTCGGCCTCTAGAGCTGTGTCTAGGATTTAGTGGCATCTAGTGGTGAGGACTGCAAATTGCAACCAGCTGAAACTTCTCCCGTATTCCAAGTGTGAACTCCTGGTTAAGATTCCTTCAGTGTTCATTGTTCTGTTGTCCACAGAGGTCTCCTCCTCTCCAAAACAAACAGACCAGGAGATTAAAACCAGTAAAAAAAACACAGAATACATCAGTTTGTATGTTACAAATCAGTGTTTTTCCGATGGTGTTGCAAGCCCAGCATGTGCTAATGTGTGCTCACCTTTTTTTCATTGATAATTTCAGACGTTCAGAAGGTTTTTACGGGGAGCCACGTTATTCACAGAGGTCTCTTGCTTCCAAAAACGAACAGGTCCAGTGATTCAAACCGGTAAAAATACTGAATAAATTGGTTTTATATGCAGAAATCTGTGTCTTTCCGATGCTGCTCGTCACGGAGGGGCTGCTAACTGACACAAAAACGTGGATCGCCCTATCTAAAGCCAGTGTTTTGTTTGTCTGCTCTGGGCTCTTGTAGAAACATGGCGGACTCCGTGGACAAGGTCCCGCTCCCTATATATTTAAACGTCTCATTCTAGGGTAACAAAAACACAACTCTTTTCAGATTTCCTTACACACTAAGGAAACACACTTATATTATATTCCATTTCTGTCAAAAAATTCTCCTAAATCATGCACACTGAACCTTTAAGACAATTTAAATTGCATTGTGGGGTGCTTCAGCGTATCTGTTATTATTGAGGCAGATTAAAAATGTTAACTTTAGAGTTTGAATATCTTTTTAAAAGCATATCTGGTCAAATCTTTGGCTTCAAACCCGACATGTTTTTAAAGCTCTATCTGTGTGTTACGATGAATCCTGTTGAGACAAATTTTCTCTGTATGGATCTCTGGGTGCCGCTCAGTGTGAGTATAGTCTACATTTAACATGAATGCTGGCAGAATTCAGCTTCATGTGTTGCCCAGTGCTATCAACACAACGACCCTCACGAGGCAGCACTGCTAAGATTTTATTTTCCCTTGGACTTCAACGCGCTCTTGCATGAACTCAGCACTATCGACCTCACACTGAAAGAAATGTATCTTATCTTTAATTACCTCTTTTATTAACATCCAGCACCGACATTAATGTCAAGCAGTTGTACATCTTGCACGCCATTGCTATCTCTGCACAAGGCTCAGTCTTCCGTGGGGCTGCAGATGTTAAGGTCAGTGCGTTGTATATCTCATGTCCAGGAGAGGGATCTTGACCTTTCAGCTGAGTTGCTTGCAGGAAATCAAGCGTTGAGTGCTTGTTATTGGACCCAGCGGGACTCAGTAATGACCAGAGAGCTAGAATAAAGCTGAAATCGGTAGAACAGAAACACAGAAGGTAAGAATGAGGAAGCAGTTGGACGTATGGAAAGAAGGGAAATAAGTTTATTGAATGAAAAAGAAACTGCAAAAGGTAAACTCACTGTAGACGTGCGAGGAAAGTGTTTTGTGGTTGTTGTGCTCATTTGAAATTATAATTAGAGTCATTTCTTGTCATAAGTGATCACACTGTGTCGGCATCCGCCAGCTGCAGAGCGCCAAAGAATACACAAACACCTGCATGTTACTATCATCTCATAATACCTCCCTTTGGAAGTGTGCTCACCAAAATAAAACACTTACATGCCCACTCACACATACGTACTCTCACAGAAACTCAAACCAATATTGTTCTTAATCTAAATTTCTATTCGGCATGCTAATTAAGGAGACTGACTCACAGGTGTGTTGCCAAAACACAACATAAGGATAAAGCGGCAGCAGCTAACTGAGAGTGGGAGGATGAAGTCTGAGCCCAGTCACACGCCGTCCTTCTAACTTTTTGTGCCTCCTTGTAGGTTACTGCTCTCCTTTTGCCTCCATGAGACGTCACTTTTGACTCTCTCAAATAACATTTTGACACGTATAACACTTAAATCCTCCAGTGAGGCCCTTTAAAAAGCAGAGTTACTGTCAATATTGTAGCAGGACGGAGAGGGACGAGACATAGATTGTAAGGAAAACTTAGGCTGTATTCAAACTTGCCAGATTGCAGGCTTGTGACTGGAAGGTCATCATTTCGATCCCCGGACTGTCAGGGAGGTGAAACGGCACTTGAACCTTCCTCCTTAGTGCCCCTCAGGAAGGCCCTTGACCCTCAGCTGTGCCAGTGGAGCCGATCGGATCAGAGGCCATGTGGATGCTACAGAAGCAGTCACGCCCGCTGAATCCATGTCGGTGAAATAAAACCAAACAGATGCTGATGGTAGCCATCATCATAGAGCCCTACAATAGTTATTTACTATATAGAGAAACACAGCTATCCACCATGTAAAAATAAGTGTTCAGCTGTCTCATTATTCATTTTCATTATTTATTTTCGTCCCAGGAAGCTCTCCGGTTTTGATCATAGACCCCCTACTTGTGATCTGCAGAGGCGAGCCAATTCTTTTTCATTGAGTCATGACAAAATAACTCTCATGCATCCTAGGGGTGCTGACTCAATTTAGGAAACACTCCTCCATCATGCATCCACCGCTCCCATCTCTCTCCATCTCTCTCCATCTCTCCATCTCACTCGGGCAGGTAGAGAAGGCTCGACAGTGATGATGGCTCAGGAGGTGTAGGCATTCATCCAGCACCCGCAGTGTTTTCTCCCTCGCTGTTAGTCTAAACACACAGCTCTCCTACACTCCCCCCCGTTGTCCTCTGTGTCTATTAAAGCATCCTATCTATTCTTTCCCTCTTTTTAATCCCTCACACTCTCTCCCACACTTTCCCGCTCTCTCTTTTTAGCTCTCACCCCTTCTATTAATCTGTCTCTCCCTTTTTTTGCCGCAGGGTACGAAGTGATTCCTACGGCTTTACTCACAGTGCTGTCCCGCGTGTGTGCGTTTGCATCTGAGTGTGCGTTTCTGGCTACACCTATGCGCTTTCACCTCATGATATCAACAAAGGCTGAGCTGTCAGCCAGACAGATGCTTCCTTCTGACCGTGACTCAAGTGAAACACTAAACTTGGGAGAATGGCGACAGGAAAAGAGAGACGGAGGTGAATTGACGAATAGATGCAGGGCAGGCCCTCGTTTGAGTCGTCAAACAAAGGTTGTTGGTGTGTCTCACCCCTTTTAGTGAAGGTGTATGTGTGTTGAGAACATGTGTGTGTCTCTCTCTGTGGGCATCGGCACGTACTGTAATAAGTAACACGTGCATTCATGCGTGCTCGTGCTTGCTTCTCCCCGGTGTACATTTTGTACCTTTTCTGTATTTGCCTGAATCACTTCACTGATTTTGCACCCTTGAAATGCCATTTGTCACTGCCAGGGCCTGAATCTTGCAAAATGCAGACCTCATATTTACGTCAGGATGAATCAATAATATTATGGGCATGGGCTCATGTTGCATTTAATACTGTCAGAATTACCTGTCTTTCTCAGGAAAAGGTGTATGAATTGGTTCACTTGCTAAGCTCGGAGTGTAAATGCAACCTAAGAGTAGAGTATTAACCGTCGATATTTGACAAGATATACAGTAAATCCCAGTGAAAGAACATTGAGCAAATTATTTTGGGCAATTCCAGCTACAAGTCTTCATTGTTTTAAAGCTGTCACAGAGCTGTCAAACAAGAATCGCTCAAGCAAGGTAATGTTTCTATTCCTGTTCCATCGCGGGTTCATGCCAGCAAGTCTTTCACAAGGATGGGTGAACATGTGATGAATAAAAGTTTTCTCACCAAATTATACCACTCTGGCGAACGCAGTCGTCTGTGTCATTGAAAGGTTGCTCGGTGAACATCGGGCCGCAAATGAACCCAAACCTCAGATCAGACTGATTAAAAAGATGGAAAATAAACAATCATGGCCGTCACCTATATTCCCCTGAGGAAGGAGCCGGTGTTTGTATAGTTGTGTACATATTGCTGTGAAGTCTTTCATTTACTCTATGTGTAGTGACCCCAGTGTAAATACAGTCCGCAGTCTCATACTGCATGAGATCCAGTATGTGATGTTTCTATTGCACAACTCTATTCCTTATTCCTCCCTTTCCTCCATCCGCTCCAATCCTCCAAGTGGATGACTGCTTTTAGTCTCACTTAATCCGCTTTTGAAGGTTGTATTTGTGTCTGTGTGTATGTGTGTGTGTGTGTGTGTGTGTGTGTGTGAGAGTGCCTAAGCACGCACATTCTCACATGAAAAATATCAGAATCTTTATGTGCAGCTGGCCATTTTTGTGGGAGACTACATTCCCCAGCAATCAATATAATCATGGAAAATATCACAATCACAGCAGTGTTATTCTGATCGTTCTAATCCTCTCAAGTTGTGATAACTGAAGGGCAGTTTAGGGAGCCAGCATATCGTTTAGGGCCGCACAGGTTCAGGACAATTTCAGCTACTTTCAGCAAGCAGTCCCGTACAAACGCTCCATCAATGAACAGCTTACTGCACCTAGCAATTTTGTGAGATACCACAGAGCTTGCCTTCTCTGCACCTTCTGTAGTTTTGCTACTTTTTGTGAAGACTGACTGATGGGCAGTTACGTCTCTTTGAAAGTGTTCAACCTTATGTTATGTCATGTCATGTCATGTCATGTCATGTCATGTTATGTATGGAATCTGAATGAAATCTGTCTCCATAATATATATATTATGGCGTCATGATAAAGAGGGAGCTGAGCGGGAAGACAAAGCTTTCGATTTACTGGTCCATGTAGCCTCACCTATGGTCATTAGCTCTGAAAGAATGAGGTCGCTGATACAAGTGGCTGAAATGAGTTTCCTCCGTGGGGTGGCTGGGCTCAGCCTTAGAGATAGGGTAAGGAGCTCAGACATGTGGAGGGAGCTCAGAGTAGAGCCGCTGCTTCTTCACGTCAAAAGGGGTCAGTTGAGGTGGTTCGGGCATCTCATCAGGATGCCTCCTGGGCGCCTCTCGCTGGAGGTGTTTTGGGCACGTCCCACTGGTAGGAGGCCCCAGGGCAGACCCAGAACACACTGGAGGGATTACATATCTCATCTGGCCTGGGAACGCCTCGGGGTCCCCCAGGAGGGGCTGGAAAGTGTTGCTGGGGAGAGGGACGTCTAGGATGGATGGATGGATGGATGGATGGATATTGGAATCCCCAAACTAATCAGAGCCTTATCCCCGCTGCTTTCATGCAGCCTCTGGATGCAAAAGCAGAACGGGATACATTGTAGGTATATGAATGAATGGAAACACACTGGACATGACAACACACAACAGCCTTTGGAGGATGTTTTTTTCTGGTGGCGCACTGGCGGATGCGTTGCAATGTGGATTAATGTGGATAAATGAAAAGTTAAAACAATAAACACTTTATTTCAGGTGGTAATGTGTTACATGACACTGTAAATGTTATGTTAGTAATGGAGATCAGTGGCAATACCTTGCCCCATTGTCCACCAGAATCACTAGCATTGAATAACTGCACTAGCACTGATGAACATAAAACTTGCGACAATAGCAAGGTGCCACTAGTTGCCGTGCAACCAGTAGCTTTCTACAAGTTGCCATTTCTAACCTGACTGCAGCTTGACACAGTAGCCGATAAGTGAATTAAATGCATGCATTTCATGTCACCTTCTTTGAGCAGCTTGGAATTTTAATTGACACACACACACACACACACACACTTATGTCCTGCACACAGAAGCAGTCAAAAATGGTGCTCAGATGCAAGTAAGACATCACAGTCACCGCCGCCATCATTCTCAGATGCTGCACAATCAACATCATCAATGTCACGAACGTGTCTTGTTTGTCATTGTCTCTATTATTCATTTTATATCTGCTTGTCACATTTATATTTGATCTCTACCATCGTCTTACTCCAGATGTCGTCATCTCCATTGTCAGCATCCCTGTGATTGTGTTCTTTGTATTGCCCTGCACAGCTCTCAGCAAATACAGTACAGCTACCACTTCTCTGTGCTGTTTTATTACCCCAGTGTGAACTAATGAGAATAGCAGATGCATAAGCTAATCACTGGTTTATTAGTTTTTCTTCCCTCTTGCATCACCTCGCTAATTACACTATCTCTCTCTCTCTCTCACACACACACACACACACACACACACACAAACTCGCCACGCACAAGGCAATACTGAAATATTAATATGCCCACACCCTAACTCACACAGTGCCCAAGGAGAGTTTAGTCACCTCAAGGTGAAATGTAAGCTAAGTTCAAAATTACCCGGTAATGCCTGGGCGGAAGCAAATCTGAATGAATTATAGGGCTATTTAAGGTTAGATATATAAGCCGCACTGCTTCCTATTTTAAAAAGGAATTGTTTAGAAAAATTTCAGCAGCGGCAGACCTTGAACCAGGGACAGTACAACAAGTTTATAGTGATTATTTTAAAGTATAAATGGGCGCAAAAGGAGAATCGCTGCTCCCACCTCCATTAATCGTGGACATATTGCTGAGTAGGCCGACCAACCACGGATCCATGGGACAGGGTGGTGCCTGTACCTCAGTGTGGAGTTTTTTTTATTTTATTTTTTTTATTTAACCTTTATTTAACCAGGAAGGGTCCCATTAAGTTACCAAAACTCTTCTTCCAGGGAGTCCTGGCCAAGACTGGCAGCAAAAGTTACAAGTACACAAAAGACAAGACAATGGACACTAAAACCACTAGAACACAAAGTCAATGAGCACACATTACACTCAGTAAGACACATAACAAGGTAAAACAGACATACTATTGAAAGGTACCAAGTTAGAAGCAGTGACACTGTTCAGTAATGGTTGATGTTAAAAGGTTCTTAAATATGTTGAAAGGTGGAAGTGACTCCAGATTTAAGGTGTTTTGGAGTTCATTCCAGGCGTATGGTGCATATGAAGAGAAAGCCGTTTAACCAAGTTCTGTTGTCTGAAGGAGTGGTTAATAGTATTTTTTCTGATGAACGTGTGCTGTAAACACTAGTATGATATGTATGCAGATTTAAGATGTAGAGAAGTAATTTATTCATTAGTGCTTTTGCAATAAAAAGTAATGAATGAAATTTCCTTCTAAGGGACAGAGAGGTCCATTGTACCATTTCGTACAGAGTGCAATGGTGAGTCCTAGCTGCTGCACCTGTAACAAAACGCGAGGCTGAATGATAGAGTACATCTAGTTTTTTTTAATAAAAAGGTTATTTTTAGTTTTTTAAATCTAAAATAAAAACTTAACTCAGGTCTGAGTTTTTTTAAAAGGCTCTCAATATGGACCCCAAAGGATAATTTGTCATCCAGCCAAATACCTAGATATTTGTTGGAAGTTACCCTGTCTTTTGGGGTACCGTTTTGTGTTAAAACGTGAGCGTGTGTGATAGGAAAGAACTTCTGGTCCAAAGACAAAATAGTAAAAGATGCACAATAGACGACAAGTTGATCTTCAGTTGACGGTTTAATAGCAGCACTGTGGGGAAGGTACAAGCTCTCTCAGTCTGTCACATACATATAGATACTTATATAGTTGGTCAAAACCCACATCTGGAACCATTATACATTCCTCTAACTTGGGTGATGTTTTTCTCAGGGCCCCCCTATGGAACTGCCAGGGGCAACCTAGGTACCTGATCTTCATGGTCTCATATGGGCCCCCTATGTAACTGATCTGTGGCTTCCCTATAGAAAACGCATCATCTATTAGCATCCAGGCTTTGGGTCTCTGCCCACACTAGATCCAGATGTGCTGGCCATCAATCAATAAAATTAATGCAAACATGACGTATGCCTATACCTAGGTCACTTCATCCTAACAGTGTGAAAACCATGGATTTTGTTTTTTTAGCATTTAATACCAACTTTAAACCTACAAGGGATTTTTGTAACTGATTAAAGGCAGACTGTAAGTAGTTCATTGCCTCTTGCAATGGTGTCGCAGAGGTGTACAATATTGTGTCATCTGCATAAAGTTGAGCTTTTGTGGGGCGTCGTTGGCTTAGTGGTAGAGCAGGCGCCCCATGTACAAGGCTGTTGCCGCAGCAGCCCGGGTTCGACTCCATCCTGTGGCCCTTTGCTGCATGTCACTCCCTCTCTCTCTCGTCCTTTCACACTTGCCCCCCCTGAATATTTCCGTTACAGAGACGACACACACAGACATATAGTATGTGAAAACTGTCTTGGTAATTTAATCAGAGTAATCACTGGTCTTATAGTTGACATGTGTGTGTGCATGTGTGTGATCATGTAGAGTACAGAGGCCCATTACACACTCGGCACGCTGAAATGTCACTCTCCCTCTCAGCTTTCTTTCTCCACCTCATCTTTTATCCATCCATTGCTTTTATTTAAGCTGTGCAGCTTGTCACCTTGGCCTCCACTTATCCTGCTCTAAGGTGTTTTAGTTCTGGCTTAACTTCGCCCACACCCCTCTCTTTGACACAGCAGAGTGTGCTCAAAATGAAAGAGCGAGATAGGTAAAAGAGGATGAAATGAAAAAAAAAAATCAAATAAAAAGGGGAGAGAGGGAAAGAAATAAAAACAAGGTGTGTGACCAGAACGTTTTTGTAAGTGGAGTGCCTCGGTGCTGAAATGAATTTAACCTGAGTGTGTGTGTGGGCAGTGTGAAGGATTCACAGGCGTGTACGAGTGTGTGTGTGTGTGTGTGTGTGTGTGTGTGTGCGCGCGCGTGTGTGTGAGAGAGAGATAGAAATGGGAAAAAATTACCAATAGAGGAAGCAAAACAAGTGTGCCTGTGCGTCTGAGTGTGTACATGTTGTCTGCCAAGTTATCTCCCCTGTTTAATGTCAGGGCAGCTCTGACCTCTACACTAAATGTCTGCCTCTGTAATGTGAATCTGACAATGAATGAATGTCTGACACACGTGTGCATACACACATACAAATGTATATACACACACGTATACATAAAGCTGTAGACCATGCTAATATCCAGCTTGACCTTATCAGTGTGATATTAGCATGGCAGAATAATACTGCATAATTTGTGGTTGCGTGATGCACACGGACACACACTCCGACAGCGTGTGGCACCTTCATCAAGGCTGAGGCGCAGAGGTCCATTTGTTGGTCACGCGCACACACACACACACGCGCACATGCTTAGGCTAGCATCCTCATTAGCATCATCACAGTAAAAATAGCTCACCTTTCCTGTTTGTCATTCAGAGGCCAGAGCAGACTCTTTGACATGATTGCATCTCCGCATTGCAAATCAAGAGACAATGGGGCAGTAATTTCCCAGCGAGCTCTCCTTCATCCACCGGCTTAATCTTCTGCCTGCGCTATGATTGGCTGAGTGTAGTGGATGGGGATTTGATTGGTCAATTTGTTCACTTGTGTTTTATCATCGCTGAAGTTTGAGTGGTTCTTCTCAGCCTTATCGGACATCACTGCAGTGCGCTCTGATGACGGTGGTTCACGGATGTCAGTTCGCTCATCAGTCTGTACAATAAACCCAACCCAGTGTAAAGAGGGCTGGTATTACTCATCTTAAAATTGGGATACTTCTCACACCTTATCTTAACTGGTGCTGCTCGGACCCAGGGGTGGGTGATATATCGATCATACCCCATGTATAACGGCTTGTTCCACGCGGGATCTATTAGATTTTGTATCTGCAGGGAGCCAGACTGTGACCATTTGGTCTGATTTTGTGACCATGGAGCACCAGCGTGACTTACAAATATTACTAATATATGAACTGGAGAGCTGTTAGTTTGTTTCCCACTTACAGTGAATAAATCCTCACGTTTAGTGACTCTGTGATATCACTTTAATTCTCTGCTAACTGTTTATGTCTAACTGTTGATCCTAAGCTTCAAGCTCACAGCAAAACACATCAGCACTTCTGGCCTGAGACGAGCTGCATGCTAAAGAAAAAAGCACCAGTGATTCTACTTTATTTCATTATAACAATACTTTGTGTTTATTGCAACAGTACTTTGTGTAACTTTATTATAACAGCACTTTATTTAACTGTATTATAACAATACTTTATGTAACTTTATTATAGCAGTACTTTATTTAACTTAATTGTAACAATATTTCATTTAACTTTATTTTAACAGTAGCTTATTTTACTTTATTATAATAGTATTTAATTTAACTTTTTATAGCAGTACTTTCTGAACTTTATTACATAACATAAACTATTTAATTTTAATGTAACAATACTTTATGTAACTTTATTATAACAATACTTCATTTAACTTTATTTTAACAGTACTTTATTTTACTTTATTATAATAGTATTTAATTTAACTTTTTATACCACTACTTTATGAACTTTATTACATAACATAAACTATTTAACTTTAATGTAACAATACTTAATTTAACTTTATTATAACAATACTTTATGTAACGTTATTATAGCAGTACTTAATTTAACTTTATTGTAACAATACTTTATGTAACTTTATTATGGTGATACTCCAACTTAATTGTAACAATGCTTAGTTTAACTTTATTATAACAGTATTTAATTTAACTTTTTTATACCAGTACTTTATGAACTTCATTACATAAACTATTTAACTTTATTTTAATAGTTGTCTGTATAACTTTTATTTAACAGAACTGTATTTAACTTAATTGTAGCAAGAGTTTAACTTAATTACATAACAGTACTTTATTTAACTTTATTTTAACTGTATTTTTAGAAGTTTAGTATTTGAGTAGACTACAGCAGTTTAGAGGAGATTTCAAAATATTGAGATATGTTGTGTGCCATGATATAGCCTGAAAATATTACAGTATTATAGGATATATTGCCATCAGGCTAGACAACAATAATTTTCCTGTCAGGATTGGTAAATTAGTACTAATAATGTAAATTATTACCAGTAAGACTGTACATCAGTTCGTATCCACATGTACTCTGCAAGACCATTTTGTCACATGTGAAGCATAAGAGTTGGTGCTAGAGTTTCCCGGTGAGGCCCACTTATCTTCTACTTTTCTTTGATGTGTGGATTAGAATAGTTAATCTAAACAGAGTTATAAATTCCATTTAAATCAACCATCATGTCTCCTGTGTTAAACATGAACAGACCTCCTTGTAGGGATATGCAGTGATACTAAACTGTATTTGGACACAGTAAAGTACACATGTCATTCCCAATGAGGTTAGCAGCTTGATGAAGTCTGCTTGAAACTGCATTGTATTACACTGAATCTCTCACTACATCCAAATTGTTTTCCAATTGGATAGATGTTCACAGGGAACCAGCTTGTGCCTTTTCCTGCTTTAGATACAGTAGAATACACAGCTCAATCTTAATGAGCGTGGTGTGTGATACATTGTAATGTTCTAGGTCACCTCAGCTTCTATTGGCCTGTCTAATGAATGTTTGACTGAGTGTATGTTTCACTGGCCTATTGTTTGGCTGTGTAAACATCCAGTAATTGCACTGTGTAACGGGGGAATAGTGCCACCGGGCCGAAAATTACCGATCAGCAAATGTGGGATAATAGCTGTGTGAATATGTGTGTATTTTTGCCTCTTTGTAGACAGAAGAGTGCACGTTTGTGCGTCTTCAATGCATATGCAGTATGCAAGGTTGTGTGCTTTTGTGGGTGTGTACGTGCGTGTGCTTTATTGAATGTTTATGTGCATGTGAGCGCCTTTGCTTAGCTGCAGTGTGTGTATCCACTCAATACACTGTGTATGTGCGTGTGTGTGCACCTTTCTGCGGGTGTGTATATAAATGAACACCTGTCTGTCAGCTTAATGCCGTATTCGATTTGGCCTCCGATTCTGTGTGTTCAGCTAATTGCAAGGACTAGTGCCGGCGTTTGTGTTTTCCTTACTGTGGCAAATCGCTCCATGGCCCTGCACACTAATGTTCCCCTTCACCAGCCCCACCCATGCCAGCCTCTCCCACAAACACACTTGAATAACGTTTTAATTCTCAAGTAGACACACTTATCTGGAGCAAATTATCAAAAGGCTGAAGAGCAAGAAAAGGTAGAACTCAAAAAGTGCTGTAAATTGGTTATGTATTTGTGCAGTAGAGCGGTTCAATGGACAGCTGTACGGTGAAAGAACAGAGCAAATCCAAAGGAACACTCAGAGATTAAACACACCATATCCTCTCCCTGCTGTATGTGAATTCTCCTTTGGATTTGACACTTCTTGCATAATCACTCCTCCTACCAGCTCAGGACTTGTACAAGAATTACAGATGAAGTGCACTTTCCTACTTGATAATCATGCTATTAAGAAAAAGATTTTACTGGTTTAAGAAGCAGAAAGCAGATGAAGACAGATTTTGGCCTGTATGTGGAATTTTTGATGCTCAGTGAAGAACCAATTATTTTGCCAATCAGCTTGAAGAGCCTAATAATACATGTTACTTTACTTAGTTCAGTACAAAAAACAAATATTTTAACTTGTAATACTTTATTTTTGTCATAAATTGTCAAGCATGCATATATACACTGAACAGCCAAAACATTAAAACCACTGGCTGGTGAAGTGAATAACATTGATCATTTTGTAACACTGCATTGTTCTTCTGAGGAACCTTGGCTCCTGCAATTCATGTACAGAGTTTGAGTCTGGCCCTCACCGATACACCCTTCCTACCCAAGGGGCGGCACTAACTGATGCATTTCAAATGCCGCTGCACACAATTGGATAGCACGATAGCCAATCAGAGCAAAAAACAAGGTGACGTATTCATTGCACTAAGCCCCATTTGTTTGCCGACCAGTGGGGCTAACTGATATATTATGCTTTAGCCGTATCCCGTCGGCAAAACGGCAAAAACGTCCTTCCTGGAAACAAAGGCTTCTAGGGCAGTCTTCTGTTCCTCTCTCAAGGAAAAAGAAAAGTGTAGTTGGCTTAGCGTTTCTTCCAAAGCTAAATTGAATTGACGCAGTCCTTCGGCAGCTGCCATCTTGGCTGTTTACTTTCCGACTCCTACGGCGCAGCACTGTCGTCATCATGTTACGCCCGCCCAGACCTTGCCTCTGTCAGATACACTGATCTGATTGGTCCGATTTGCGATTCAACGGGCTCTGCTCATCGGGGTCAGATTCCCGTGCAGTGCAAATTCGAATTTGCTAGGGGCCTGGCATCTAGATTTCCAGGTTACACTTGACATGCTACACCCACCCGAACGACACTGCAGACCAAGTACACCCTCTTATTGGCAACTGTACTCCCTGATGGCACTGTGCCCCCCCCCCAGCAGGACGATGCACCAACCTGGCCTCCGAATTCCCCAGATCCCAATCCGATCGAACATCCATTGTGCCGGTACCATACCTCGCAACCCACAGGACTCAAAGAATCCGTCAACAACGCCTTGGTGCCAGACAACACAGGAGACCCCCAGAGGTCCTGTCTCAATGCCTCGACAGGTCAGAGGCCCCGCTGTAGATCGGACTTGACTCTGACCTATCAAGGACCTCTGGGGTACCAGTTTGTCCCACAGATGCTTGATCAGATCTGGGGAATTTGAAAGATGGCCGATACCTTGAGCACTTTGTCACATTCCTTGGACCATTCCTGAGCAGTTTTTGCAGTGTGGCATGGCGCACTGACTTGCTGGGGGGCTACTGCCATCAGGGGTACTGTTGCAATGAGCGGGGGCACCGGGTCTATGACAATGTTTAGGTGGGTGGATCGCGTAAAGGGGCATCGCCATGAATGCGAGGACCAAAGGTTTCCCAGCAGAACAATGCATTGCAATGAAATGAGTGATGTTCTTCACTTCACCTGTCAGTCGTTTTAATGTTCTGGCTGATCTGTGTATTTGACGATGTACTAAAAAGCTAATAATAAAAGATAAATCTATAATTCGTAATGTCATGATGTCATATCAGAATGTATTAGTATTGCTCAAGGTCTCTTTAGGTTTGCTAGTGGCATACAGTGCATTTCATCACCAGCTCTTTTCCTACCGTCACCTCTGTCTCTGTCCCATTCATGTTAGTCAGTCTCATTCAGCACCTCTCATTCTTCTCACTCTGTCCTTTGTTCGCTTTTTATTCAACCTCCTGAGCCTCCTATTCCCAGCTGGAAGATGCCATAGAGAAAGCGTATTGATTTTTCTCTTGGTCTGTGTGGTTGCTGCACGGGCTTCAGATGGAAAAACTCCAGACTCATCTAAGAAAGAGAGAGAGGGGAAACTGGGATGGCGGTATGTGCAGACAAAAGGGAGGTGAAGAAGGAGGAGAGAGTCACATGTGGCTTCTCATACTGAAGTGATGAAGAGACTAGTCTTCCTCTATTATTTCCATTCATCATTTCTCTCCTTTGTGCGCTCTGCAACTCATTCTGTTGCTCTCGGTCAAGGCCTCGTTTCTCCTCTACTTTTTTATTTAATTTTGTTTGTCTTTGTCGTTATGATTTATCTTGTGTGTGAAATCAATACTACTAGCTCACTGCTCTGTTTCCATTGAGAGAGTTGATCTGCTATTACGAGTCATTTCCATTTGCCCATAAGTAACCGGGGAGCAGCGAGTAAGGACGAGGAGGAGGAGGAGGAAGGTGACAGAAGATGGGATGTTTTCATTGCAGCTGACTCACCACAGATTTTTTTTTTTGGCCACAGTTTATTTCTGGATGGGTTTCATCCCAGGCTCCATCCACCCATCTCTATCTATCCATTTGACTGCCAGGCTATTACGAGCATCACCCTCTCTCTTTCTCTCTTCCCCCACCTTTCATTGATCCCCTTTACCGTGGCGGGGATTTGTGTTCGCTTCTCCAAGCTGCAGAGGAGCTCCACGCTGTGTTTTTCTTTTTGTCAGAAGAGAAGAGCATGTGCAGAACATGCAACATTGTTGAAAGGCGTAGAGCCAAGACGGCGCAGAGATGATCTGGGACATAGAAGATATTGGAGTCATTTGTCAAGCTGTTTGTAATAACTTTAAATACACAACTGCTCCTAGAGCTAAGATGGGCTGCTTTGATGCTTCATCTTGTACACAAGATGAAGCCAATATCCATAATGAGTTTGTATTGATATATCAATAATATCATGCATGGATAATATGATACGTGACGCACAAAATCAACACATTTAGAGTTACTAGAGAAGCTGTCCATATTCTGCTATCTATCTGCTTCAGGTCAGGTCTTGGCTGTCCTGGATGACACTGCCAGAGTCTGTTCAAAACACTGCTGTGTTTTTATAAACTGAAATCAGTAGCATAAACCCAATGGTATCACACTTGATATAGAATTGTTTTATCAGGGGGACGTTTTTCCTTGTATTTTTTATGCTGTGTTGGAAACTATAGGAAGATTCAGTGCTGGAGGTAGCACATTTGGCATCAAGGACAAGATTTCCTTGTACCCCCTAATAATAATAATTATGATAATAATGGTGATGAGGACGCTGATGATAATAATGATTATATTTTATTATTTTATTTATTTATTTTTTAGTTTAATGTTTGTTGTATTAATATAATATTAATAATAGTATTAGTATAGTATTATTAATTATTTTATTTTATTTTATTTTATCCAAATTCATTTTATTTTTATTTTATTTTATCTAAATTCATTTTATTTTATTTATTTTTATTTTATTTCATTTTACTTTATTTTATCTAAATTTATTTTATTTTAATTTTATTTTATATTATTTTATTTTATTTCAGTTTATTTTATTTTTTATAATTTTTATTATTATAATTTTTTATGTCATCTAGGAAGATCTGCCACTGGGAGGAGTAGATTTGTGTTGTCAGACGTTATATCAATATTCTCAGCTCAATCTAGTAAAGGAACTATAGTGAGGCAGTAGGGTGTGAGGTAAAAAAAATTGATAATCATAAATTCTTGTCCATCAGTACCACTCCTAGCAGTTGAGTTGAATCCCGCCGCCCTGGCTGTACGTGCCAAAGAGCAACTTAAACTTACCTTTCACGAAGGACACATGAACAGAGCTGACTATTCTCCTGGATAGCATCTTAATTAAGTTGCTCTTTTAATTAAAGAGACCCATCACTGCACTTTGAGTCAATGTTGGTGCATCTTCACCTGAATCTTATTCTGACTGCTGTTTATTGGTGGAATTGCTGAAGTCTCTCTTCTGTATTGACTTTACCGTCACTAATGCACTCCACCTGAAGATGCATGCGGACATGCGTGCACACAGGAAAACAACGACACACTCAACCTGCAGTCCTGTTTAAAGAAGAGCCACATTTACTTGCGTCTGAAATGCTCTATACTTCTTCAGGTTATTGACATCCATGGGGAGAACATATAAAACAATATGATAAAAATGTGTTCTGGAGGGAATGAGAGGATGCACACGTGAGATTGAAAGAGAAAGACGATAAAGAAAAGGGTGAGTGTGGACTTCTAGAATGATTTAATAGGCAATATTTGAAAAGTGCGCCACTTGCTACTCTGTCAAAGTCAAATACTCATTCAGCTCCTCTGGAGTAACGGGAGAAATTTGATCACCAAGGCAGTAAATTACCTAAATTGCATTTTCTCTCTTTCTGCTGTTCTTCCTGCTTTTCTTACTCTATTCTCTCACTCTCTTCCTCCCACACGCCCCCCCCCCCCCCTCCCTCCCACTTCCTCTCTGCCCCCCCTCTGTCCCAACACAGTGATGAAGATTGATGTTCAGGTCCTAATTAGCATCTGCTTTTGTATGCACACTGCCAGTCCATCCATTCCTGACCCTCCAATCAGTTAACAGACATGACAGGCCTTGTCCAATCAGATTAAGGCCAGCGGGACAGGCTTCCTGTGTGGAGCTGTCACTCCAGATGCATTGTGGTCCCTGCTGATGGATGTGATTTGGACTAGGAGACCTAAATCATGTACCCCCTGTGTTTCTGAAATTGGGTGTACAATCATGCTGCGTGTGAGGAAGCGAACGAATGAGATCAGAAAGTGCTGTGTGTCGGTGACTGTGAAAATTTTGTCACTGAATAAGGTTGTTATTTGAATTAATATGATTTGATGCAATATCTGATTTATCCCTTTGAAACCACATTAGTTTTCAGTTCTGGTTTATCTTGCGACACCTGTGGTAACTGGTGTCATGATGATGCATCTCAGTGTCGCAGGCAGCTGACAAAGAACTCGTGAATGTGTTTACAGCACAGCCGAGCTTCAAACATCTTATCATGTTCTCATAAAGGAGACAGTCTGACACAGTGACACTGAGCTCATGATTAAATGTTCTCTTTTGCATAACATTAAAGTTGTGCATATACAGACTCTTGTCTCCTTTAAATCCCTTGTGTTTGGGCATGCAAGTAATAATAATAAGTCTCCTCTGAAGGAGTTAAAGATACATTTATTGGCTCTTTCTGAAAAATGCCAACTGTAAGTTGTATCTTAACAGAAGAAGAATTGTAACCTTTGCGGGGAGGTCAAAGGTCAGGGTCAGTTACTTTTCTGAAGTTATTGTTCAAGGGAACTTCAGGACGATGGACGCCTCTTCAAACTCCAAATGCCTGGACTTAACTGACCCTGTGGCATTAGCTCATCTTTGGTGCCATGTTATGCATTAGTGACATCACCTGAAACTAAAGACAAGCCAGTTGACCAGATCACAGTGATTTGGCACTAATAGAGCGTGGATACCCGACCCGAGCCAGATGGGACCAGTCAGAACCCGACAGGTTGGGCCGGGTTCAGATACCAAATCAGAAATTTTGCTCGGGTTAGTTTCAGGTTCGGCCCACTTGATGTGCTGCTGTGTTGTGCTATGGCCTATTCAAGTGCTGTATGGCCAGTAGTTTCATTTCCAGGCAGGAGGCGGTAAATATTCCGAGTGAACCAACGAAAATGGGGTCGGTTATAACTGGCCTGGACTCGGGAGATATGTGAAATAGGCAAACTTGTTTACTTCTGAGATGCAAGCACAAGTGTTTGATACCTGCAGGCATTCCTTTCCGTCTCACCTGTGCCAGCGGGTCAGCCACAGGATTGCCAGCTTGGAGCCCCCCTTCACAGATGTTTCGCCCCTTGAATCCCGGAACATCTCTAGGTGGTGGGGCAGTGGTAGGAACGTCTCCCTACCGCCCTCTGTGGCTGGCCCTAGGATCCTTGGTTGCCCGACTTTGGGCCTCTTCTTCTGAGTCACAGCAAGAAGCTCCTATTCTTGAGTGCCTTCTTTTACGTGGACCCAGTGACTCCGAGGGTTTTTTAATTCATTTCCAGCTGTAACTGCATTGTTTAAAGATATATAGTTAAACACAGTGGTCAGACCTATTTGACATTTCTGTTGTACTTATTTTAAATACTGTGTTGTTTTGCTGGTATCTTTGATAAACAAAATCTACCGACATGGAAGCTAAGCAATGTACTGCTTTGGACAGGGGCCACAGCAAAACATATTTTAGCTAACTAAAAAGGTCATTATCAACCTAAGTGGCCACTATTGGAGTATTTTCTCCACTTTACCTTACACACCAACCAATGGAGGCAGCGGTAGACCAGCAACTCCCGTGTTTTGTTAAGTAAAATTACTGTTCTTTAATGAAGTCCAGTATGGCCTCAGTCCCCTGTTCAAAGTGCTGTTTGACATCATGGTAAAGCAGTAAAAGAATATATTGTAAAAACAAGTAGCGTGGTTAAGGCTGACTTTGGCACGGGAGATTGGGGGTTCGATTCCAGGTCAGGGCGGGTAACACATATGGACCCTTAGGCAAGGTCCTTACTGCTGCTAGCCCACCTCAGGATGAGTGAAACCACAAACACAAGAGTTCGCCTGGGTCAACAAGGTCCACGTCAACCTGATGACAAATGGAGCTGTTGGAATGCTGCTCCTGTCTAACAGCAACATCAGGAAGAAGGAACACGAACAACTCGGAAAATACCAAGGGCTGAGAGAGCTGCTAGAAAAGATGTGGGGAGTAAAGGCAACAGTAGCATTCGGGGTTGTGATCTCCAAACTGGGAGAGTGGCTCCAGCAGATTCCAGGTACATCTGAGGTCTCTGTCCAGAAGAGTGTGGTCCAAGGAACAGCTAAGATACTGCGCAGAACCCTCAAACTCCCAAGCCTCTGGTAGAGGACCCGGGCTTGAGGAAGACACAGCACCACCCCCATGAGGGCAGGATAAGAGGGATATACCTATACACCTATTTTTTTTCAGGTGGCTAAACTAACCAGTTGAGGCAGCGTTTGCACAGCTTGATTTTCTTCCCCAGACGTTATTTTAAACAGACATTGTGATTCGGTCTATAGTAGATGACCCATTCAGTGCCTTGCTTTTCACCAGTTAAAGTCAAGCATGTGTGTGTTTGACATCTTGTAGCTCAGAAATCAGTTCCTCACTCAGGGTATTGTTTCATTACCAGCGTCACCCACCTCCCCGTTTAAGTGTTTAATTTATAGTGACTGTATCCAAGGCCATTCCACTCAGCTGCCTTTATGTGCAGTTTGACTCTTCATGAACATGAGACACTAAACTTCATAACCCAATCACACTCATCTTTTTTCAAGCTTTGTCGCCATGTATCACATTCTTCAGTGCATAATTCATCCTTACACACTTTGCCTTTGCCATTTCACCCACTTGAGTTCATGGATACAGGGAACATGATGATAAAGGATGCAACATAGGGGAGATGTATTGCTGTCACTCATGTCTCTCCCTCCACCGTCAGCTCTCCTCAGCCAGGGGAATCAAGCAGCTTGTGTGGAAATCAGCTCTGTGTGTGTGTGTCCAATCAGTGGTTTTTCAGATTAGGTGAGCTTTGTTTTCTCACTGTGTGTGTGTCTACACACATGTATCAGTGGTCATGTTGGGATTTCAGATAGAGGTTCGGCTGTCTCATGAGACCTGGGCATGAAAAGAGAGAGATATGAAGAGAAGTTTTATGAAAAGAGAGAAATCCTTTGATAATCCTTGCATTTTCATGTGTTGTGTCACATTTTGCCTCCCGCCCATGCATGTGTGTGTGTGTGTTTGCCTGCATCAAAGCCCCACCATCACACAGCAGTCTTTTCCTATGTCCCAGTTATATCACTCTGTCTCTGCCTCCACCCTCCCTCCCCCACAATCTCCCTTGCCACCTGCCTTTATTCTCACTATGTCAGACTGCTCTCCTGCTATACCTAGTGTTTCCATTCAAAGTATTTCGCTGCATCACGCCTCCGCATGCCTCAAGAGATGGCAAAGTAACCCGTCTAACCAGGAACATGGAGCTCTGTGCGCCAACAGTGCCCCCTAATTTATTCTCATACCCACTGGCGTGTTGTATCGAGGACACGTAGCCCAGGTTCTAAAAAAAAATAGAGAAATAGGCAAGTCAACAAATTGTTCAGTGTGGCATTTATTACCACACAAGACATAAAATAACAGCATAAAGAATATGGCACACAAGCGGCAGCATATTGTGCTGCAGATTCCTCAAAAGTTGTGTGGGTATTTAGTGTGAGCTCGGCAGTTTTGTTGGCAGTGCCTCTTTGATCAGTTCTCCCTTTTGCGGGCTGCATCCCGCTCTGTTTGCATCCCGCTGTTTCACGTCGCTGGCTTGTCGCCTAGCGGTGCATCTACCAGGGCTGTAGCTCTCATTAGCACCTGTGTTGACATGACTGGCATCTCATCTGAGAGTTGTTTTCCTCTCTCTATGCCTTTTTTTTCGTATTGTTCCATCTCCTCCCAGCTTCCTCTTTGCCCGCTGTACCCACAGTTGCATTCGGCTTCGGCTTTTCCCCGTAACTTTGCTTCCTCATTCTCATTCTCCCTCTGTGTTTCACTCCTCCCGCTCTGCTCCTCTCACTCTGTCTCTCTCCCTACCAGGGGTTTTTAATTAATGGCGAGCCACGATGCTTATCTTATCAGCAGATCACTCTGCTTTCTATTAACTACACTGACAGAGCTGGGAGGCTGCAGGGGATGGATGACACACACAACACACACACATGCACGGCCATGCACATTAACACATCGTCAGATATACATGGAAGTACAGGCTGATGAATCTGAGTACACTTCTGTGCACACACACACACTGCCGGACACACAGAGACAAACAGGCACAGAGGCAATTGTGTCCACATAAACTCACATCATGATCCTATCTTAATCTTGCCACACACTCACTCACTCACACACACACACACACACACACACATAAACAAACAAACTGACCTGATGGTATCTGGCTGTGTGATTTAAGGGCCGTTGTTTGAGGGTCTCTCCTCCTAAATCCCCTAAATGCCTTGGGAATCCCTCCCTCTTCCTCCCTCTCTCTATCTCTCCTCTACCTCCCTCCTTCAGTCCTGCTTTCTGGCTGAACGAACACTTATCATTCGGCAGATAAAGAGCCGTCCACGCTGGAGCTTGCTTTATCTTTGAGAGCCATGTTTACTCCCCGTGAACGCTCTGCTTTTCACAGATGTTTCGTGGACCGCATTCGCTTGATCTGACAGAGATGAGAGTACAGTGTCGAGGCTTCATTTTCTGCCGCAGCAACTTCAGGCACACACACAATCCTCTGCCCCATCAATTTTAACTCTCCAAGCAGGGCAATTGTCCCGTATTTACCACATTTTCATGTTTGGGGAGGCTGAGCTCGGAGGCAAAATAAATCAACGATGGCTTGATGGGGATTACAGTGAGCTGCATTTTGGCACAGAACAGTGAGCATGAAGGCAGAAACAACAAAATCAATCCTCAAACACCACAATCGATGGGAGCGGCAAAATTTCAACATAGGTTTTCTTCAGATGGCATTGAGAGTTGACAGTTTTCTGAAAGCACAGAGAGAAAGAGAGAGAGAGGGGGGGAAGTCACAGAGAAACAGTTTACAGAGTGGTTATTGGAGAAAATATTACAGTAGAGGGTGGAGACACACACTGGTGCACGACTGTACACACACACACAGTCGCCCACACTTTCTTGCACAGTCATAATTTTCTCATTTGGGGGACCGTAGCAAAACAATTATCAGCAGGGGATAATACAATAAAGGAGACCATTTCCTGGGTATTACCAAGGGACAAAACATTTATTTCACTTTGTCCAGTGTGCTCATAGGAGTGTAAACTCCTAATGGTAGAAAGTATAGAACATAACTCACACCACTCACACTGCAGACAGCATGCAGGCAGTGGTAATGCTGTGCTGTGCAATTCCTCAAACTTTTTATCCCTTTTTCTAAGTTTCCTTAAAACTATTTTTAGGCTTGTGTCACTGCGTGGTTGTAATGAAATTATCTTCAACATTGTAATCCCAAGGATCTTCATTTTTCAGCCACTTTGGTTCAAAAACATTCATCTCTGAAGTTGTTGTTTGCATTTCACATAAAATCACACGCCAGTCAGACTGTGCAGACAACAGTGTGATGTGTGTTTTCCTTGGATCTCCTCGGAGCCTTTGTGAGCGACGCTTGGCTACCGTTTTCTTACTTAAAAGCACAGCTGTAAAGCTTTTATGAATGTACTATATGTTGAGTCATCTGGCTGTAGAGAGTTGAAGGACTCTGCAAGAATCACTGTGTTGTTCTTCAAGGGGAAACCTAACTCTGATTGAGCTGATTGTAAATAAAATTTGAGCAAAGAATTTTCTCCATTTAGTTGTAAAAGTGTTCATGAATGCCATCTGCTTAACCTGCCGGCCTCATCTTCACTTGCTCTACTTTCCTACGATGGGTGGAAATGACAATGTTTTGACAAATTGGGCAGTCAGTGTTTGATTTGAATCATTTCCGTCCCGCTATGTTGCTTAACTTGTGAAGCCCTCTCTTGTAAGAAGCGAGTTCTTCGGTTGAAAACAGAACAAAGCGGATTTTTACATTTAAATTTCTCTCTCATTCATACTCTGCCTTTTTGTCTATATATGTCTGTTTTTCTCCGTGTAAACTGTGTAACCATGCGAGTGAATGTGTGAATGTGTCTGTGATTTTATTGGACTACTTTCAGGTAATCTTGATGCTTTGCTGAAGTGCGGCAGGAATCAAAGTGTCTCTGTCTTTCTGTGTCTGTGCAGAGAGTTTGGTTGGAGAGATCCGGAGCTGCCAGAGGTGATCCAGATGTTGCAGCACCAGTTCCCATCGGTGCAGTCCAACGCTGCAGCCTACCTTCAGCATCTCTGCTTCGGAGACAACAAGATCAAAGCCGAGGTTTGTATCTGTGCGTGTGAGTGTGTGTATGTGTGTGTTTGATTAAGATCAGTGTAGTAGAGACTTGGATGATATAAGCTATAAAAGCTGTGTATAAAGAACCAAGTGAGCACCTTCTTATGCGGTCCAAACAGCTCGGGCTGTTTTGCATTTTCCTGCAGCCGCTTTCGAGAAATAGTGCTTTAACTAACCAGTTCCACACTGATGTTCTGCATGATAAAGCTCACCGCAATCAGCATCCCTAAGCTGTGCCTTCTATTGAGCAGTATCCATCGTGGCAGTGAAGTTCAATTAGTCCCAAAGTCACAAGTTTGTCTCTCAAAAGCAATTTTGGAGGGGAGCCCCTTTGGAACTGTCTAATAAACCCTTTAATAAGGCGTTTGAAAACAATGGCAGCAGCACACTCACATCCAAATCCACACATGCACAAAGTCTTTTTTTTAACACCTCCCCACCCTATGTTACCCCCAGAATCAATTTACTAGTTCGTGCAAGCAAAGGCAATGACAATTTTTCTCTTCATTAAATTAATTTCAGTAGAGTCGGTCAATAGCTGCTGCTGCTGCAACCTCATTGAAAAGTGATGCCACGTTGCTAAAAATGCTCATTCACACACAAACACAAAGGAGCCTGATGTGCAAACATGCTTAAAACACAATGCTAAAACCTCAGTATTTAACCTGGGAAAAAAAAATTAATATGAAATGCAGGCAATTAAACACAAAGACACAGCTAATATCCATTTACACCGACCCACTTATCCACCCCCACAAACAAAGACACACACGTACACACACAAAATTGCCATCACACTAACATACAGCAGCGTCGCACTCCACTCCCACCCCCTCATCCGCGCAGCTCTGAAAGAAACCTAAGTGTTCGTGTCTTTTGTAATGGGTGTAATTATTGCCTGAATGGAGGTGTCCAACAATGGAGAAAATAGCAACTGTATATTGACAGCGGATGCTTCGGCCTGCCTTCGTCAGTCTGTTTGATTGTCTCGTTCAGGGCCCAGGGCGCTGCTAAACACTATTTACCCAAATTAAATCAGGAAGAGATATCAACCAGCCAAAACTGACGCTTCGCATCACATCAAATAAAAGGCAGGCATTCACATGCATATATCTCCATGGCGCACGCTGCCACATGTGTATACAATGACTAAATGCAGCATGTGCACCGTGATGCAGTGAGACACTCGCAGATACTTGCGCCCTCAACCGTACTTCTTAAATTGTTTTTAATGAAAAACAAACTTGACAGACGATCCCTACGCCAGATATGGGATATTAGTTTGCTTAAATATCCTTTTGTTGGAAGATGCTTTTATATTGTGACGAGAGTAATGAATTTGTTTTGTTATGATAAATAAGACCGTCATTTATTTTAAAGCCCTCACACCCAAGGAGCAAAGCAATGAACCCCTCGCTGTTGCCAATAGTGTTTACTGTTTTCTTTCCTCCATTATAATAGACTTTAGCATTTACATCACCAGAGTGGAAACAATCCGTCCCCCGTCTTTATCTCTCAAGTGTTCTAAAACTCAACCGCGCCTTTTATCGCGCCACATTCGATCACCCTGAGAGGCCGTAACACAGGTGTGTGTGATCTGTGGAGCCACTGCATGAATGATGAAGCACATCTCGGAACATCTTGACGTCTTTTTTTCCTCAGATCGTCTTTATTTCTGGCGGCATTCATTAAAATGCAATCAAAGGAAATTTAAAAGAGTTCAGGAACAAGTAAACATCTCATGGCCTTCTTAAGAGAGTGTGGGAATGGTCGTTGGTTTCATTATTGATGCTTCCTTACTTAACGTGTGTGCTAAATGTGATGAAAATGCCCCTTTTGTTCACTTTTGCTTTTCAACAAGTTTCAGGGTTGAAGAGTAAATGTGTGTGTGTGTGTGTGTGTGTGTGTCTGTCTTTGTTCTGATACAAAGGCTACAAAACATGCAGGGGCATTGACGTAGGAAAAATGCGATGTAAATTAGATAAAGTTGCTGACTTTGACTCTCGCTACCAGCAGGCATAGAAATTATGTTTTATTAACTCTGAGAGGCAAAGATAACTTAAAGACTTTTTTTTCTCCTTTTCTTCACTGACCTGCTCTTTGGCTGTACTGTCTATGGAGAAGTGCGACGGAGTTCTGTGATATTTCAGTAAAAATTCTTTCTTTCCCTCACCCACACATCCACTTCTCAGTCCTGGCTCTCGCTCTTAGCAAGACTTTAACGTAGACAGACATTTCATTGATTAAGACGACCAAGATCACAAAAACTTAAGGACAAACTCCTTCCATTTAACGATTCTTTTTTAGATAGATGCTCTTTTTTTAGAGGATACTACTTATAAAGTGTGCATCCAATTATCTTTAACTTGGCTCCCTGGGCAAGTTTACAATATCTTCCATCACTTGTCCTTATTGACTTCCATGATGTCAGGAGGCTGTGTTTAACTTTGCTTCACACAGGCGTCATTCCAATAAGCCAATAGGGAAAGTTTTAAGAGCGGAGACCAGTTATTTTTGCTACAGATATTTGTATTTTTGTTAAGTAATTGCAATTGATTGATTACTTCTGGGTGCAAAGCGGACAGGGTGGTAATTTTGCCACATAAATCATATCTAATGTACCTTACATTTCCTATGAAAATTTAAAAAACAAAACATTTTGAACACATTGTTAAATGCATGACACATGGGCTGTGTCAGATATACACATAGCCTTCTAATATTCTTTTTTTTTTAATTTAAAGAGCAACAACATGCAAAACAAAAAATAAAAATATTTATATATAAATATTTAAATATAATCAATATATATTTAAATATTTATATATAAATATTTAAACATAATAATATATATTTATTTATTGTTTTTTTAAATTAAAAAATAAAATTAAAAAAATAAAATTAATAATTACTAGATATTTATTATTTTTTTTATTATATTTAATATTTTATATATTTAGAATAATTAAAAAATCAACAACACACAACCAAAAAAATACACCACAAGTCGAAAAATCACAGCAAACTACACCAAGATGGACATGGGGAACAAGGACAGAGCATTATATACATAAATATGCGGATGTATGTATATACACCAAAATATATATGTGCATGATACATATTCTACATGGTACATTTCATAAATATCAAATTATATATCATATTATGTGCACTGTAGTTAGCACCTCAGATTATAAGAAAGGGTGCAGCTCATCAGTACATCAGGTTACAGTCGTATCAGCGCCTCATATTTTCATGTAGATGTCTAGTAATTGTCAATTTTAATAAATCACATGTCATGAAAGCAGTGCTTAGTGAGTGACTTCTGCTGTGTGTGTGTGTGTGTTTGTGTGTGTGTGTGTTCAGATCTGTGAGCCTGTTTTAAAAATAACCTTCGACAGCAGTAGTTGAATATGCATGTCATTGGCAAATAACGTGACAGCTTTGTTACCCAGGGATTCATATCAAAGCAGATGTCACAGAGGATTATATAATAAAGGGACAGTTAATGCATTTTGATTTTTTTTTTTCTCCCCCCCAAACTTGGCAGACCGCACAGATGATGTTTCCTTAAAGGACGAGGAGATCCTCTGTGCCTGGGAAAGCTTTCTTTCTCTTAGAGGTCACACTTTCATCCCGCTGCATCGTTGTTCATTCCTGTTTTAGTTCCACAGGCATGTCTTGGTGCATATCTCGACTCGTGCAGGTACCCACTGAACATTTATATTCATTATTTAATCAATGCTTTTCATTCCAAAACCAGAGATGTCGTTTAAAAGTTTGACAGCTACTTCTACAAAATAATCATGACCCCAAAATTGAATCAAATGACGGTAATTTTGAAGTGTGGCAGGTAATTTAAGCCATCACTCGACAACACGCCCTACATTTTCAGGATATTGAATAGTCGCCGAATGATTTTCTTTCTAATTGGATATCTTCAAGCAATAAGCTGTGATTTTCTGCGATTTTGGAGCTGCTTACTTAAAGCCCTCTTAGCTTTCATATAAAAAACTGTTAATCAGAGCTGTAAGTGGCTTATTACTTTCATAGCATGGCAGTAACAGGCCAATAAAGTCCTTTATCAGTTTTAATAAGCCAGTGAAACAAGAATTATTGAACTTTATATTTTTAAAACAAGGACTTCTTGAATGGCCAGATAGGGAGATTTCAGTCAATAGCTTGTGTGGGCCTTTTTTGGGTCTTTTATTTTCAGCCAGCCAGACAGACACAGATGGCAGGGGACGCTGAGCGGCTAAATACAGCTGCAACATGGCTGCTAGGCGTCTCTAAGAGATTCTCTGCAGGGGCAAAGAGTGAGACAGGGGTGAGAGAGCGGGGAGAGGAGCGAAGTAGGAAAAGAAAACAAGAAAATATTGCGTTGTGTTATCTTATCAGGTGACACTGATGCAGTCTGTGGCTTTCTGAAGTATGGAGAAAGATGATTAAGCAGCAATTTGTCTCTGGATGGCAGACGTGTGTGTGTGCACTTGTTTCAGTATTTGGGTGTGTGGGATGAGGTGTATCCATGTGTGAGAATTTATTAGTTCATGTAAGGACATGTGTTTGTGTTTGGTGGCTTCACATATGCCTGTATACTATCAGATGTACAGTACACTGTGTGTGAGTGTGTGTGTGTGTGTGTGTGTGTGTGTGAGTGAATCTCAGGGCAGATGGAGGTCTGGCCTCAGCTCAGATTACAGTTGACCACAGAGACAGCCTGGCAAATTCATCTTCAGCATCATTTATAGCTGCTTTAGACACACACACACACACACACCTGACACACACGCACATACCTGCACACTTGAAACAGTTACCTATACTTCACACACACAGTACATATATTCACAGGCCCACTGACATGTCAGCTCATGCATCCCCTTCAGGTCCAGCAACACACACACACACACACACACACACACACACACACACACACACACACTGTGTCGGACTAAAGTTCAGTCACATCAGTAATTCATTTTGTGTAGCAGCCTTGTCGATATCCATTTATCCAACAGACCGGTTGAAGGGCGAGGAACGTGCCCCCTGACTCTGAGTCCACACCTCCGCCTCCACCCCTCTCTCTCCCTTACACATATCCATTTTGTTTAGCTCACACCTCATGTGTTACTGTCTGCCTCTCCTGCTTTATTTTCTTATCAGTTACCTTAATTTCTCCTCGTCCCACCTTCTTATGATATGAGATATTTCCTTATTTTTTATAGCAGACCTGCTTGAGTATACAGTACATATTCTAAAGTGTAGTATAGATACAGAGATCTTGCTATTCTCAGAGAGGTCTGCGGTGTATTCTCAGTGTTTTGCTGTTTGTTGTCAGAGGCAGCCAATGAGGTGAAGTCAATAAGGTAAAAATCTTGTTTTAGATACTTAGACCGTGAACTGTGCAAACTGCACGCTGTGAATATCTGTTCGACAGACATCAGCATGAAAGATGAGAGAGACACGGCGAGTGATTCAGAGCAGATACTGTAATAATATTGCATGCTTCTGTCCCTCTTTACGCAGCGCACACCGTATATACAATTTTCCACTGTGATGAGTGTAAAAGCAAAAGCTTTTTCTTTTTAAATCTCAGTGTCAATTTCCAACAGTGGCAGCAATATGCTGAGTGCCTTTTT
This sequence comes from Epinephelus moara, assembly GCF_006386435.1. NCBI lineage: Eukaryota > Metazoa > Chordata > Actinopteri > Perciformes > Serranidae > Epinephelus > Epinephelus moara. Next base: position 25,534,232 of record NC_065516.1, on the reverse strand, counting down.
ATATTTTTGACATAAACCGACATATATCAGGAAAGAGAAAAATCTCTTCCATCTATGATGTCGGGGGTTTTTTGTCACCTAAGCAAAACTGTTGTTAATCCTTTGCCTCGGGGTTGAACTACCCTCCAGGTAACCTTTGGAGAATGTGTCTGGTTTGTTCTCTGTGGTTCATTGGTCTAGAGTGCTGAGAGTTTGTGGATGGTTTTTAAAAAAAGCCATCATTTTTGCAGCAACATTTCCTGTCATTGTTTATAATCTGGTGCCAGACGCTTAAAGGATAAGTATGCACAAAAACCTTAGCATAGGCCTGTCCCCATAAATTAACTGGTATTTATAAAGGAAGAGTGCACACATTTTTCAAACCAGGCGCATTACTGGTTTTAGCTGAGATAACTGGACATTGTTTTGGGGTTATTTGCCAGTTTCATTGGTTGTCTATCCATCCATTTTTATCTGCTTGCTTTCATCCACATTTCCACCGCTTGACAATATCCCCAGTTCAGGTCAGCAGTTCTCCTTCTCTGCAGCCTGAGACAAGCCCTGCTTTCCCTTCCTGAGACGTCTAACCGTTTGCCAGAACTTCCCTTAGGCCACCTGAAAGTCCTTCTCCATAGCGTCCCTGAACTTCTCCCATACCCAGGTTTTTGCTTCAGCGACCGTCACAGCTGCAGCCCTTCTGGCCAGCTGGCAGCTGTCTGCTGCTTTAGGCTATCTCTGGGCCAGCCAGACCTGAAAGGCCTCCTCCTTCAGCCTAGGGTTGTCATGAGAACCGATACTTGGGTACCAAGTCGATGCCAACACGCAAAAAATATGTCGGTTACTCTTTTTTTCTGGTACCGTAAGTACCGGATACAACTTTGCCCTCAGCGGGCCGTGTCCATTTCTGTCGGAACTGACGAGGGCAGTATACGCGCATCAGTCTGTGCCGAGGACGAGCACCGAGAAGAACGCCTGTTCTCTATTGTCTTTGCTACAAACAATGGCATCTACAAGTGCTAGAGCTTAGATCGGACCCAAAAATTTCAGCCCGACCCCACCCGAGCCGAGTGCATGTTCTGGCTGAGCCCGGCCTGTCCCTTTAACTGTAATTAATAGCCCGAGCTCGGTTTAAGTATACGAACGTAGACATTGAAGGCTGACTCGTCTTTCTTTCCATGGCAAGCCTTCGCCATGTGCCTCTTAAGTGTCGAGGTCCCCGTCTTTTTGTTGTCATATACCAGCATCGCGCTGCACTTGGTACACTTGACGAAGCTGACACACACGTTGACACCGTTGATCACTCACATGTGCGCGCCCAGTTGCGCTGTCAAGGGGGGGGGCACTGAGTATCGAGAATCGCGGAATTTCACTGGTATTGGTATCGACAGCTGAAATTATGGTATCGTGACAAGCCTACTTCAGCCTAACAGCCTACCTCACCGGCGAGTTCTTAGGATCCCACCACAACAGGCACTGACAGCCTTCTGACCACAGCTCCAAGCGGCAGCCTTCCATGTCCCCAGCCTCCCCCGGGATGCATGAGAAATTCTTACGGAGGTGGGAGTTGAAGACCTCACAGACAGGGGCCTCGGCCAGACGTTCCCAGTTCAGCCTCACAACACATTTGGGTTTACCAGGTCTGTTCGGCAGCCTCCTCATCATCTGATCCAACTCACCACCAGGTGGTGATCAGTTGACAGCTCTGCTCCTCTCCTCTCTTCACTGGTTGTGTTGTTATTATTTTGCAGACGACACAGTGTTCTATAATCATTTTATTTAGATGTTGTGAAGCACTTTATTAAGTTAGTTTCAACACCAGTGCCATAAATAGGGCTTCCCCCTGAAAGTCTGAGATTCGAATTGTCGGTTGGAGACTACTCAGTCAACTGAGACTGCTTAAAGTTGAGCAGTCCTTTTTTCTTGCTAGTCAGAGTGCTGTGCAGTGTACATCTGGGGATGTTTTGGTCCCCAGATTTTGCTGCAGACTGAGCGCTCTTGCTTTGACACTACTCTTTGGTACAGTCAGTTGTGGACATGATGCAACAACACAGAGGAGGAGCAACTTTCTTCCATATGGCTCAGAGATAACATTATCTGCTCCATTTTGCTAATGGTGGTGTACTGGTGAATTTCCAGCTCACAGACAGTTAATAGGATACAGTCTCTGGCTTTTGTTTGAAATCTAGTGTCTGCAAAAAATATTGTTGCCTAATTTCAGATCCGTCGTTAACACTGTTACGTTGTTTACTATGTTAGCCTATTTGCATGCTGCTGTCACACTGAACGTCCCGCTGAGCACTTTTCAACCTTTAAAAACTTTATATGAAGGGCGTTGGTGGCTTAGTGGATAGAGCAGGCACCCTGTGTACAAAGGCTCAGTCCCGCACTCCATGCTGTCCTGTCATTAAAGGCAAGAAAAGCCCAAAAACAATCTTAAAAAAAAACTTTATATGGAAAAAAAATGAATCATTGAATGACTGAATCTGATTAGACTGACATAATTCTGAGTCGGGTACAGCCCTAGCTATAAATGAATCACATTTTGATCATGCTTTGCAAAAACATGTGATGAATTAATGGTCCAGACGCTACATATTTCCACAGCCATGTGTAATAACGACTGCTCTGGCACCATTAGAGAACCTAGCCGATGCAACACAGTGGGTGAAGTTTGCATTTTCTTTCCCATATTTCACATTGATAGGTCTAACAAATGGTCTAGGGACACGAGCTTCAACATGCAAACAGATGTTTAAAGGCATTTCTACATCTATTTATGGTGAACTGTGGGTGTGGTAATGAGGCTCCTGTGCCCAGCACCACAATGATCACGATTTATAAAACAGAATCGGGCCTATGCACAGCTTTATACATCTGACAGAAAGAATGCATATTTCTGCCTTTGTTCATACACACAGTTTCAGTCATGAGTCTACACAGAGTTATGCATCTGGCCCCTGATGTCAGAAACAACCTTCCAAACTGGTTGCATCTGTATTAATGGTTGAATGTTATAATGAAACTACAGGGGCCCACCCACTCACCAACACATACACAGGCACACTCACACACTGGGATTATCAAATACTTTCCCCGTCCCCTGCTGTGAAGACGAGTGGTTTTTTGTTTTCTCTGTTGCTGTACTTTTCAAACAACAGAATGGATCCCCTCTTGTATTTGTCAAAGTAGATTTTCATAGTTGCAATTCTTACTGTTGATACTACTGCAGAATTAGCTGTGCCCCTGCCTCAGAACAATATTAGGTAGCCATAGGTTAATGCCAAATTTGGCCCAGTTTAGAGGGCTCCAGAGGGAAATGTTAGCCTAGGGCCAAGAACTCAATTAGCCGAAGGTTGAAAGGCTCCAAAATGCAGTTAGCCCGGGGCTAAGTGTTAGGTAAAAACAACAGCCCCTGCATGTGCGCAGACCTGCCTGAGTGTGCACATGCATGAAGGGTTGAAAGGTGTGACACATCTTCATTCTGCGTCCTCGCTCACAACATGCAAGCGGTAAACTGTCTCCAGCGTGCTGCTGATTAGTGCTGACGTTCCATATGTGGTGACTCAGACGCATTTTGTTCGGCTTCACGTGCCACCGACTCAGGTATGTGTCACCCGGGCGTCCCGCTGCCAGCTTTTATGCCAGCAGCACCTCTGATTCCCACAATCCCAGCTGTCACCACTGCTAACTGTTACCACGGCAATGCTGTCGCTATGGGTTACCAATAGCCGTGGCCGCCGCGGAACAGCGGGAGACAAAGACAAATCAATCTGCGCTTCTAATCTTCTTTACATGGAATAGAGGAACAGGGGCAGAGGTATTGGCAAGCCTTGTAGGTAGCTCAGAGGCAATACAAAGTAATAGCGCTATGGCTTTTATGGAATAACAGATTAACTGTGACACAAGCATAAAGAGGAGAGGGAGATCAGTACAGGAGGAGGGAGGGAGGAGAGGAGCAGAGGTGAAGACTGGAGGGCATGGGAGGGACAGCGATTTAGGTTGAGGAAATTGTGTGGCCAATGGAGCAAGGTTAGTTTGCCATTCATTGCATCCCTTAATCCATTTTAATTGAATAGATAAGCAAAGTCATTTTGCTCGATAAACTCCTGCTGTGTCATCAAACACCTCCATCCTCTCCCTGCCCTCCGTCACTTTCTTATGCTTTCTTTCACTCCTTTCATCCTCCCTTCCCACCTGGCCAACATTTATCATCTGTATGTTTTCACTATGAATAAATCTAAGTTAAATTGCACTTGTAAACACTCATTCTGATTTTCCTTTTGCTTTGTTTTTTTCTTCTGGCTTTTACTCATGCCAGATGTGTGAGCTTTCCACAGGAGACGAAACAATGAGTGCCAGGGATAATCACAGGAAAAAGGCTTGGAAGCCTATTTATTGCACTTTACTGTTCCTGTCAACATGTCTGCGCGGTACACTCTACCCATCTGGTGCTTCACGATTAAACAGACACTAAGAATTATTTTCTAGTACTTAATGTCCCAGGTCTGGGGGAGAACATGCGGAAAAATAAGAGGGTTTCAAGAAGCCTGATTACGCAGTTAACTGTGAAAAACTTTTTCCGAGTTATCTGGATGAGTAACTCTGCCTGTCGCAGTACTCCAGAGATTCAATGAAAGTGGGAGCGTGAAAGACAGGCTTTCGCTCTCACTCTCTCTCTGTCTCCTTCTCAAACACACACACACACACACACACACACACACACTAGTTGCTCCATCCATGTTCGTATTAGTCTCCTGGTGATCACAGCAGCCTGTTTCTGGTGATTAGGACTACACCCCTGTCGATTGGACTAAACACGGCTTGCTGTAAGCTCTTCGGCCCCCTAAGGCCGGTAAAGATCCCTGCAGTGGAGAAGCAATGTGGGAGGGTTTAAAAAGCACCAGCACAGGGAGAAGGCAATATGTGTAGTGCCGTGGTGGGAAAGCATTATGTGTAACACCGTAGGGGGAAGGCATAATGTGTAACACCAGAGTGCCCTCATCGTGATCCCCACTGGGCTAACAGCCCTGACTGCCTTGTCTTGTCTCACAGAATCAGGGTATAATCATAAATCTGCACTGATTGGCTTGTTTGTTTCTCTCTCTTTGTGCCTTTGTGTGCATTTACATAGCAAATACAGCTATACTTATAAAATACTAAGAGAGGAAATGGTTACATGTACTGAGTACTGAGCAGTTTGGAGATTGGAGGAAAATTCCTGCTGCCCTGTGCAGAAAAGTGAGCCCACTAGCTGAAATACACTAAATATGATTTTTCTGTGCCTTCTTTGTAGTGGCAGGCATACATCTTTAAAACAAGCCGAATAGTAGAAGAGTGATACAGGAGGGTGTAGTAGATGCTTGCATACATATGAAAGTTAGTAAAGTGCATCCAGTTGATTTAGCCACCTGGTGGCTTCATTCCAGCTGCACACGGCTGCCTGACCTCATCACGGCCACTCTTGTATTTCCAGCAGACGTGCCACAGTTTGGGTTTCAGAGGATACAATATAATTATGCTGATGAGTTTATTTTTAATTACGTAACATAACCACAAATATTGGATCCATGTCATAACTGAACTTTTAATGGTATTACCTTTATTAGGTTGGAGCCTACAGACTAAAGAGGAGAAAAAATAAAACTAAAAAAAATAAACTCTCCTTGCCAAAAACAGAAAAAGTTTTAGCATTTTAGCTGCCTGCTCAGGGATAGAGGCACAAATATCAAGGACAAATAACCAGATCAATAAATACCTGTATGGCAACAAAACGCTCCACTTATGAAATGCTCCCGGTGTGGTGTGACACTTTGTGGCTGACAGAACAAAAGTAGGTGTCAGCTGAAATGCGGTGCTGTTGCACCCGGTGGGATTGTCCCTGCTGGTTCCCTTACAGTCAAGATGGCTTCATTCATCTTGTATTGTACCTTACTTAATGGATCATAAGATACTGGGAATCAATCTGCACATTCTCCAGTTCAAAATTAGACCAAACTTTTCTATGGATGTAAGAATGTGAGGGTAAGCCAATCAGCGGCAGGGTAAGGCAGAGTAGGGCAGGTCTTGGCTTCGCTATCCTAGGAAGTTCAAATTTCACCTACAGGAAAAGGAAAATTGAGTGGTCAGCAGTCCATGATGGTATAAAACAGTCAATAGCCCTTTTTAAATAGGAATTGTGCAAATTTGCAGGAAAGCCCCATCAGTCTTTTTTCAGCATTGGCAGTATAAAAACAAAATAGGCTGTATAAGCTGTTTCCTGTTTATCCACCGCTAGTGGGTTGCACATGTGGCGTCATCAACAGCTCCTCCCACAAGTCATCAACAGCCCCTCCCGTGGCGGAAGGGCGCCTCGCTCTTTTTAAACCAAAAAGGTTCCACCAATAAGTTTACCCCTACGCGGCGGAAAATTGGGCACCTCGGATCAACTCGCCAATCCAGCTTTGTGTGTCTAAATGCTCGCAGCTTGCCGGCAAAACGACCCAACATTCGCCAAAAATCTGGCAGTGTAAAAGGGGCTAAAAAATGTTTAACAATTGTGAGTGACTGCAACCACAAGAGGTCTTTAAACATATCGTCATAGATGTGCACACAACATATTAGGCTGATTGGTCCAGTAGTTTGCAGGATTAGCTGCAGACAGACACTCACACATGCACACACACACTGACATATGACCAAATGCACAATCCCCTCCAAACTTACACCTGGTGGAGATCAATATTCATATGGAGTGGTGAGTCTGCCATTAAGGGTGTGGGCACCTTTCTTGACAACCTTGTTGAACTTTCTGGGGAGTCATACCAGACAGGAGGCTTTCTCCACTATTTAATAAGTTTACAAAATCTGCTTTTATACCTATTTGGCAAAAACAGTCACAGAAATTGCAGGCTGCAACATTAACTTTAGAGCCTGATAATCACAGTGCATTGCCGTTTTGTTTCGCTTCACTCATTCCTGTTTGAATCACTGAACAATCTAAGATGCAGACGTCTGGAACCAGGCTTCCTAGTTTACTACCTGTGCTAATGGAAGCCTTTTAGGAAATCTTTTAAGTCCACAGTGTATCATAATCCTTGATTATATCTAACAATTATATAGTAAAATCTTATGGTCTGCAATTTTACCTGCTGAATAATATTATCTGGATCAGCATTAAAAACGTCGGAGGTATTCCTGAAGGAGTAGAGGATAGAATATGCTATAAAAGGTTTAAAAGTTATGTTTTTCAGATATGTGACGAGACTTAAGCATTATTCTCAACTCACAATTTCTTTATATTTGTATATTTGTTATGTTAGGGGAGCTCTCTTCATCTGCAGGTTCTACTTAGGATCAAACCGCCAATCTTCTGTTTAATGGACGACCCGCTCTACCTCTTAGCCACAGCCACCCTAGTTTGAGAACTGATATATCCTGAGCTTTGCAGATGAGACAGTTCCAGATGATGAATCAAGTCATGGCCCTGTGGTGGATTATTTTGTAAAATGGTGCAAAAACTCGTTCCTTCAACTCAGTGTCTCAAGAAAAAAAGACATGCGGCTTGACTTCAGACGCTACCCTCCTCCCACGCAGAGCACCATTATTGAGGGTCTCGAGGTGGAATCTGTCATCAGCTATAAATAGCCTGGTTCAATCATCAATGACAACGTTTGAATTTGACACTGGAATGGCTTGTAGGAGAGGTCAACAACAAGTTTTCTGCCTACGGAAATTCACAAAGTCTGATGAGTCTCATCTACAAATCTTACATTGAATCAGTTGTAACACTTTCCCTCATCTGTTGGTGTGGCAGTCTAAATATGAAATCCAAAAATGCACCAGCTAAAAGAGTGAAAACAAGCAGCAACAGAACAGGTGTCCAGCAGGGTAGCCTGTCTGTTCTGTGTAACAGTCAGGAGGTAAAGAGGGCAAAATCGCTCCTGTCTGACGGCACCCACCGTCTTCTATAGGAGTCTCAAACCCTGCCTGTTTCCCCTCAGTCAGCAGATACAAACACTCACATTGTACTGTTATGCTGGTCATATTTTTATGTTCATGTCAAGCTTTGATTATGTTGATGCTGCTGGACGATTCTGTTGTGTTTTGATCTTGATTATGATGGTATGCAGGTCATGATTTTATGTAGAGGGACGACAGGATAGTCATCAGAACTCTGCTGCCCATCTGCTCACCCATTCCCGTTCCCATGATCACATCACCCCTGTCCTTCAAAACCTCCACTGGCTTCCTGTCCCACAACATCCAATTCAAAGTCCTTCTCCTCCCCCAAACACATTTGAGACTGCACTGATGATATGCATGTCTACGTCACAGGGTTTTTGACCAAGAATTCTAAAACGTCTAAAAATTGCATAGAAATAAAAGATGCAACGTTAGTGCGTGCATTATTTATTATTTTTTATTATTAAAGTTTTGTAGTTGAGGGACCACAAATGCCTCTTTGGCCTTAAAAATAAACTCCTGATCTCTGAAATAGTCTCTCATCATTTTCAAGTTTAGATTTTATATCCTCCATCACCATCTTTCATGTAAATCATACACGTTTGCACCATTTTTCTTGGTGCACATTAAAAATATCCCAGTAGTGTTACATAAAGCAATTGAACCTCAGTTGTCTATTTAAAGTAGCAGTCGTGCCTCCGACCTATTTTCCTTTTCAGTTAGCAGAAGCTAAAAGTGTCAGTAGTAACGGGTTGGTCCGGCTGTAATCGGCAGCAGGACGAGAGACAGACAGCGCAGCAGACAAAAACAGGCAGAAAATACTGTCATATTTTGTTAGATTATAAACAAAGCTGGTGTCACAGCAAGCTTTTCCTTTTCTCATCAGTGTAATTAAGTGTCTTCCTGTGAAAGCACAGTCATTAGCTGTGTCATAGCATCTTTAATTAGTACACACCGGGTAGTTAATCTGATTGACGGACACCGTTAGCCACACACACACAAACACCCGTACTGTACACACTCAAGTAGCTACCTGCATAGACTGTTGACCACCAACATTTTTCTGCTGGTGGAGATTTTTTGAAGTCTTTGTGCATGAGTGTGTACTCTGTGAGCCTGCCATGGATTTTTATGTTGTTGTTATATATAATTCATTTAAGCCGAAAGCACAAGTGCATTTTTCATTGATACACTTTCTTTGATCCTCAGATCCGCAGACAGGGAGGCATCCAGCTGCTGGTCGACCTGCTGGACCACAGGATGAGCGAGGTTCATCGCAGCGCCTGCGGAGCCCTGAGGAACCTGGTGTACGGCAAGGCCAACGATGAGAACAAAGTGGCCCTGAAGAACTGCGGGGGGATTCCTGCTTTGGTCCGTCTGCTGAGGAAGACTGGGGATGTGGAAATCAGAGAGCTGGTCACAGGTACTGTAGCTGTGACAAACTTACACCTCACCTCCCTCGCATGAAGAGTATGTCAGAGTGTAGCTGCGGTTATTCTCCAGTAAGACTCTGCTTCTGTGGCCTCAGGAACTGTTACAATGGTGTGTGTGTGTGTGTGTGTGTGTGTGTGTGTGTGTGTAATGCCCATGTTTATGTGAACAAGTGGATAGAATCTGGTATGTGGAGATGTGAGGATCAGTCAGGCTGCTAGCACACACAGTTACTCCAAATCTATGCAAGTTCATATAACCACATTGCAAGAATGTTTCAGACAGAAAAAGAAATGACAAAATACTTTTTTTTTTTCCTTTTCGTTCCTCTGCATTGGTGATAGCCGTAGCCGAAGGCGTTATGTTATCTGGTTGTCCGTCCATCTGTCTGTACCATTCTCTTGAATGCGATAACTCAGGAATGTCCTGAGGGATTTTTTTTTCAAATTTAGCAAGAACATCCACCTTGACTCAAAGATGAACTGATTAGATTGTGATGGTCAAAGGTCAAGGTCACTGTGACCTTGCATCCATTTTGTTCCTGTGAGCGCAATATCTCAAGAACACCTTGAGTGAATTTCTTCCATTTTGACACAAACATCCACTTTGACTGATTAGTGTTGGGTGGTCAAAGGTCAAGGTCACACACAAAATATGTTTTCGACCATAACTCAAGAATTCATATGTAATTATGACAAAATTTCACATAAATGTTTAATGGGATAAAATTCCGAAGTGATGACGTCTTATATCGAAAAGGCCAAAGGTCAGCTTCACTGTGAAGCCCAGTTTAGACCAAAGATTTGCACCAAGACAAGTTGAAACAGCAACTCCTTGCAATGCATAGTTCTGCAACGGTCTAAAAACCTGCCAGTTCACACCAATGCAACTAGATGAGACGGTGTATCATCACTATGCAACAACTCTCTGTACTTCTGTTATGATTTGCAGCTTTTCAGGCTTATTTTGTGGCTAAATATAATTTGTAGCTTCTTAAAATATACAGTAAATGAGTGAGATACTGGCTACAGCTGCATCTGTAATAGTGATGAAATTTTTGACTGGACCAGCAACTTCACTACAAGACGATTGGCTGTAGAAACAGGTGACCAGCCTTACGTTTGAAAACCAGCAGCTGGCGATTTGACCAGCGGGGTTGCAGGTGACACCATCAGCCGGCTTGACACAAGCTCAGACCAGCCAGTTCACACTGCTGCAACTTTTCTCTGCAACGTTCTAAAACAGTCTCATTGTGAATCATTGGTCTGAACTGGGCATGACATCATAATGTTCTGCAAAAACACATTTCTGGCCATTACTCAACGTCATATCTCAGGAACAAAGGGGGAGACATTTGGTCAGATACTGAATCGGTGACACTGATCTTGGGTACCCACTTTGAAGGCATCCATGTTTTCATTGATGTTAATGCAAACTGTAAGTACAACTTGAGTGGTGCACCGAGGCATCCAACTGCGAGGTGGTAATTCTATTTTTTTGTTGTTGTTTTTTTATCTAATTGTGCTCATACTTCTTACTCAGTGAATATAGTAGATGCCTGCGTGGCCTTGACAGCGCCAGTAGTTGTTTTAGCCGAGTGATTTTACTTCTCTTTGGAAAATTTCTACATTTAACTTTCACTGAAAGAATATTCTTCACAAAAGGATACTATTCACTCTGCAGAAACCAAGGCTGTTCATCTTGAGCTTTTTCAGATGCCAAACAATTTATCATTCCACCTGAATGATATTTTAAATTCAATTACAGTTCTCCTCAGCAGACTAATAGGACTCTGAGGCATAACTTCTGGAAAGAATGCAGAAGAGGCAGCAAGGAAGCCAACACTTTTTTCTTCAAGCATACTTTCTCTTTAGAAGTGTTTTGCAATGTGTTCTCCCTTTTCAACTAGTTGAGTTGTAATGGAATATAAGTTTGGCTCTGTGGGTTGTTTTTTTTCGCGTGGGTGCCTGCATACGATCACAAAAATGTGTGTGTGTGTGTGTGTGTGTGTGTGTGTGTGTGTGTGTCCACCTAGCATTCAAGTCCCTACCAGTGAGTGTGAGGTTTTACAATCACCAGTCAATCTCGTTTTAACCTTGAGGGCATGAGCAGTAAAAGTTAGCCAGTGCACTGGAGACACACACATACACCAGGGCACACACCCACACACACACAAACTTAGAGACACACACATGCGCACACGCTCAGATATTCAGTGGTAATTGTGGAGATGCACACAAATATCTGTGTAGGCAAAAGATGTATGGATTAAATTTTAACACCCACCTAAGCAAGCAGACATTACACAAGCTGATATAATTTGAGCTCCATTTCTCCTGAAATATTTTTTGCAATATGCCTCCCACCAAGAATTTAATATTCTACTAGAGGCCCTTTAGTGCTGCAGCAAACACTAACACATGCACCCAGCCACTCTCTACAGACACACAGTAGCTCTCACACACTCTCACTCACACACACACACACACACACACACACACACACACACACACCACCTCAAGCATACGTGTAATCTAAATGTGCAGCTACAGTTATTTTCCAGCATGACATTGGTTCTACAGCCTCAGGACAGGTAATAATGATGAACCACAGTGTGGGCATGTGTGTATGGATTGTGTTTGGGCATATGTGTCACAGGATTCAGTCTGTAAAGGTTAAAGTCTGTGATATTAATGAAATTCAGCAAGTAATGAGTGTCTCAGACGACTCACACACAAGTGGTGGAAATAAGAGTTTGCTATGATTGAAATAAAGTGGGTGAGCTGTGACCTGTGCTATGTGAGGACCTGAACGCTAGCAGCCTAGCAAAAATATATATATATTCAAAGACACCCATTATTTCCTTATTTTCTGTCAGTGTCAGATGTTTATGCACACTACTGCAGCTTTCTGTATTACATAGCCTACAGTGCTACATGTAGCAACATGCTAATGTCAGAGAAACATGAAATCTTGTTTGCTGATGTTGTTCATTTTTTCTCAGTTTTTGAATCATATTCATGTTGGAACATGTCTGGTTGTGTATAGAAGCTTTTATAGGTGATTTTTGATGGTAGAAATTGCCATTATGCAGAGTCATTCCCTGGTTGCAAGTTCACTGCTACATGTACCTACGTGCTAACATCAGGGAAGCATGTTCTCTTGTTTGCTGATGTTGTTAATTTCTCCCTGATTTCAGATCATATTTCCGCTGGAACATGTCCGGTAGTATTTAGAAGGTTTTATTGGTGATTTTTGAGGGTAGAAATTGCCGTAATGCAGAGTCATTCCCTAGCTGTTAGTTCACTGCTACATGTAGCTATGTTCTAACATTAGGGAAGCATGTTATCTTGTATGCTGATGTTGTTAAATTCTCCCTGATTTCAGATCATATTCCTGCTGGAACATGACCGCATGTATTTTTGAGCTTTTGTTGGTGATATTTAACGGGAGAAAGTGCCGCAACACATGCTCGTTCGCCAGCTGCAAGTACACTGCTACATGTAGCATCAAGCTAACGTTAGGAAAAGGTGTTAATCGTGTTTGCTGATGTTGTTAATTTCTCCCTGATTTTGGATCATATTCCTGCAGGAACATGTCCCGTTGTATTCTTGAGCTTTTGTTGGTGATATTTAACGGGAGAAAGTGCTGCAACATATGCTCATTCGCCAGCTGCAAGTACACTGCTACATGTAGCAACAAGCTAACATCAAGAAGACATTTTAATCTTGTTTGCTGATGTTTAGCCGAGTTTTGATCTTAAAATACTGCTGGAACACTGTGTTAAGAAGCTTTTATGATTAATTTTTCATGATAGAAAGTGCCGCCATACTCTTTTCCAGTCCCTCCCTGGCTGCGAGGACAGTGCAGAGATGCCAAGATGTAGAGGACCTGAAAATGCTGACCATTCTGAGCAGACTGGGCAATTTCACAAGGGGGGGACTTAAAGAGACAGGTGCTAAAATGATGCATTTCAGATGGAGGGTGAATACAGGTATATTCAGGAACACTATATGAAGCAAATAAAAAAAAATTTGAGCATTTAATCATGTTAACACGTTCTAGTAGAAACCCAAAATACAAGTATAAACCTGGAAATGAGCATCATAGGTCCCCTTTAAGAGCCTGTACAGTGGCTCCCATAAGAGAACATGAGAGAGCTGATTCTTGTCTGTTTTCTTATTTCTTCTACTTTTCTTTTCTTCTCTACTTATGTTCTTATGTCATTCGCTCTCCTTTTCACTTCTTTCTTCTCCCTCCATTATCCGTGTGCATGCTGGCCTTCTTGCATCACATTGAGCTGGACTGTCTGTATCTACACTTGTATCACCATTGTTTCTCTCTCTTCGCTCTTGTTGCACCAGGTTAGTTCTGAGATAAGAGAGACATGTTCACGCTCATACAAGAGGATTGGACATTCCCAGAGATAAAGTGCAATCACACTCATTCACTCATGCACACACAGCCATAGATTCAACAGACACTCACAGAGCCCCACACATAACACACGGGCACATGCACACAAAGAATACTGAGATAAAGTCGGTGGGGCCCCCTCATGTTCAATTTGACTTCTGACCCCTTTTTTCCCTCAGCGGGACGAAGCTCATCTTCAAGGACACGCACGCACACACGCACGCTCAAACATCTATCCCCAGACGCATCCCCATAGGTCACTTGCTCTCCGAGGGAAAGAGGACCTGTCGGATCACAACAATGACAGCCAGCAAGCCAGTGAGGAGTTTTGCCTCTCACTTTACAGACCCCTCAAATACTGATAACAGCCCGCTGGAGAATGGTGGAGACAAAAAGATGTGGGATGTGAGTGAGGAAAGATGGAAGGAGGTTGTGGTTCCATTTTATGGAGCTTTTCACTGTTATTGACACCGCTGTAACAGGTGGAATGGACGCAGGGAATACAGCTTGAAAGGAAAGGGCAATTGGAGACAATCAGGTGGATGGAGCAGAATCAGGAAGCAAGCTGGTCTTTTCCTGGTGGAAATCATGATTAGAAGAAAGGGAATGAGGAGGAGAGGAAGGAATGAACAGCAAATCGGGGAATGGTTTCCACCATCCTCTGTGTGCAGACTCCTGCTGCAAGTTTTTTTACTCCAGATAAAGAATTTCAGTGTTGACGATAAGCTCATATGTGTCGCTGATGGCAGTCACCACACACTTCGCCTATCGGGACATTATTCTGGCACCTTTTAGAATATCACCGCAGCACAGGAGAGACTAAGAGATTAAAAACACAGCTTGGAGATGGAGTGAGTGTATTTGTGTGCGGTCTGTAAGCAGTTTAACGTATGAATAAAATTGCACCGCAAGTCATACTGCATCATATTTTGAGCTCTGACTTTTATAAATAGTCATCTTGCGCGCACACACACACACACACTGTGAAATTCTACCTCCCCTCTTTCTCTCGCTGTCTCCCTCCCTGACTCTTCCTGTCTTTGCCCTTCTCTGTCTGGCTCTCCCCTGCTGCTGGCTGAGTGAATCAGTGTCATGCACTGTTGTCTGTTTACTCTGCTACTTAGCATTGAGCTCCACATTTCAATTGCTTTCATGCCACTACGACTATATTTTGAAGTCTATCTTCATTTGCCTCGTGGAACACCCTGCTGGAGCCCTAATTCACCACTTGAAACTCTTGTGTAATTACTCGGTAATTCAATTAGGTGTGTGTTTTAAGTGTTTTTGTTGGAAACAGAGACAATGAGAACAATGTCTTGAAATTTCGCTTTATGCTGCACATCACACTTTTAATTAAGTGCGTACGTTTTGCCAAGAATTTGTGCATGGTAACACAATGCTTATGTGATCAGATTATTTTCCATTTTATTGGCACGGACTCAAGTGAACCTCAGAAAATGACCAATAACTATGCTAAACTTAAAGAGTAACTAAACCCTAAAACCATTTTTTTCAGCTGATAATCATTGTTTCTGGTTGTATAGTAGTGTTACTGACTGATCCTGCTCAAAATCTTGACAGTTTAGTGCAAACTGTTGAAAATCTACATTTTATTTTAAAAATGTGGTTTGGAGTGCCCTCTACAGCTTGAAACCTGGTTACTACATTTGAATATACATTACATTACACTGGGGGCGAATGACTCTTTTTCGGGGCGAATGATGTCACTAACCGTCCACGCTAAAGCCTGCCCTCCTCCCTTTACTCCTCCCCTTACTATAAAACCATTCTGTCCGCAGTTATCAAACTGATAGCGAGTAGGTTGGATCAGAGCAGAGAGAGTAGTAGAGCAGAGAATAGCTAGTAATTTGTCGAATTGTATTGTTAGCATAGTGTATTTTAGCGTAGGGTTACAGTTAGTAGTGTGTTTACAGTATTTAGGTTAGTTGGTCAAGGAGCGGCGCCGAGGCTCGGGAGTATATGTGCAGGGCGGTGAGGGAGGGATGTGGAGGGCTGCTGTGCGGTGAGAGAGAGCCGAGCCTCGGGGGTATATGTGCGGGGCCGCAAAGGAGGGAGGGGTGGATGGATGTGGTGGGCTGCTGCGCGGTGAGCCCAGGCTCCCAGAGAGGGAGAAATAGAACCAAGTAGGATAAAATAAGTCAAAGTGTGGAGGAGAGGGACCGGGTAAAGAGGCCGACATCTGGGGAAGCCCTCTCTCCTCTCCCCGCAGCGAGGGACAATCTTCACTCAGCCAAACGCAAAAATATTAACATCAATACTTTTGACAGCCTTAGTGTCTTGGCCTCATTGGGCGGCTCTTAAAGCAGTTTCATGTGTGAGTCAACTACTTATAAAATAATGAATATGATCAATACCATTGTGAAGGCCTGTAGCCTCACGCCTACGACCGAATCACAGCCGTGCTGATACACAGTGCAACAGTGCTCGTGTATATATGTGTAAGGGCTGTCAAACTATTAATGTTTTTAATTTCAATTGTATGCTGAATTTCAATGGTTAATTGCAATTATTCACATTTTTTCCATTACTTTGCATTTCAAAACAGTTTTGAAGTCCACAAGGTGAGGCGGTTCTTACCAGAATGTCTCGATTGAGAATCAAATGAATGCAAATAAATTTACTTTATTATTTTGACTTTTAGATTTATTTCTGTCAAATTAGTGCTGCACTGCTACAGGAGTGTGGTCTTAAAACCGTGACTTGCTTAGAGGTAGGAGACAACTGCAGAGTGCTTATTCTGTGACATACTTTTTGTTGTTTATTTATTTATTTTAAAGGATTACACTGTTCCAGTTGAGAAACTGCAGTTACTACATATAATTTATGACTTTGATTACTCATTGACGTCCAGTGATCCTCAGTTAATGTGACAGGTTTTGCACTGGGAGTTCCACTTTAGTTGCTTACTCTGATTCATACAGGTCCTCTTTACATGACACTATTGTTCCCCCAACAATCAGGCGTATGAGTGGTCACAACATGCCAACCTGAGGACATCCCCTTAATACATAATATACTTGCACGTTGGTGTGTCTGTAGCCCCTTTTACACTGCCAGATTTTCCGCGAATGTTGGGCCGTTTTGCCGGCCAGCTGCGAGCGTTTAGACACACAGAGCCGGATTGGCAAGTTGATCTGAGGTGCCCAATTTTCCACCTCGTAGGGTAGTCACATTGGCAGAACCCTTTTAGTTTAAACAGACGAGGCGCCCTTCCGAACGGGAGGGGCTGTTGAAGACTTGTGGGAGGAGCTGTTGATGACGCAGCACGTGCAAGCCACTGGCGGTGGATAAACAGGAAACAGCTGATAGCAGGAATTAGCGAGCAGCTAGTAGCAAGAGGGAAACGCAAACCTGACAGACACTGTAAAGATGAGCAACTGGGAAGACAAGAAATTGCGCGCCCTCCTTGTCCTCGCAAACAAAGAGGCCATTAACCGTCAGATGACAAGGACGGTGAAGTACGGGCCGATTTACAAGGGAATCGCCACAGCTTCCCTCCCACGTCACTGTTTACGTCACACACTGAGCCACACGTTTTGTCGCTTGCTCACGCCCCCCATTGCCCCGAAAAAGGCACATTCTGTATGAACAAAGGCAGGCGGCATTTTACCGCACTCCCTGATTTTTTTTTTTTTTTTTTTTACTGCCAATGCTGAAAGAAGACTGATTGGGCTTTCCTGCAAATTTGCACAGTTCCTATCTAAAAAGGGCTTGTGTTGCTCTGCAGCTGAAATGTAAGTGCTGTAAAGTTTGATTAATTCACAACATACCTAAAACACATATTAAACATGACTTCATAGAGACAATTTCAAACACAAGAACACAAATTGGCTTCATGATAACTTGCAAGATTCACAGACAAAACACTTGTCTTTTGCTGGACACATTTTCCCTACAAATACAACATGCTAGCATTATTAGCACAAGCATATGGCATTTTGCATTGTATACATTAGCCTAGTGGCTAGTGGGAGTTTTTCCTCATTATTACTGTAGCAACGCCCACATTTCCTTATGCCTTGTGCTGGACTGAGCAGTTTGTAGTTGCACTTGGGTTTGCTGGTTTATGTTCCAAAATACAAATGTCACTTTTTTTAGTATTTATAATGTGTCTGTTCAAAACATGTCAGTTTATGCTGGTTACTGTCACTTTTATGTTGTAGTCACCTGTAAGCCACATGTAGAATATAATAACTTGACTAAATTTAAGTTCTTTTAAATCAGCACTTTCTTTTGACTCGCAAATTGAGCTAACAAGTAGTTCAAGTGATGGTATAAGCCTCTTAAAGCATAGTGGTGTTTCTATTATTTTCATCACTGCTGTAGCAGGAAGCTGCTGAAATAATGTGACCAGAGGTGAGGTTACGTCAAAGGGAGAAAATAGCTGAATGATTAGTGCACTTTTAAAAAATTGACACGTTATTCTGGGACCTCAATTGCATCTTGATTAACTCAACAATGCCATCAGTTCCAAGACATATACATATATATATATATATACAGTATATGCACATAAAATATACTCTGTTAGCTCCTCTGCAGTTGGTATATGCATAATAGCAAGAAGGCATTGGATGTATTACCAAATTACATTCCTCTCAGAGCTTGACCTTCATTACTAATTGGTGGCTAAATGATTTGAAAGCAAGCAAATGGCAGTTGGGGAGGTTCATCAGGGGCAGTGGTGCATACGCAAATGACATCAATAGACACAATCTTCAACTGCTGGACTGAAAAAAAAGTGGTTGTGCTAGAGTCATAACAAATCAGCCTCCTCATTACTGCCTCTGTGTTGTCAGCTTCGTCAAGGCACTTCTCTATTCTCTGTGATTAAAGAGTCTGTTTAGGTCTGGGGAAATGAGACAGGGCATGTGGTTTTTTTTTTTCTTTCCAGTGACCGGAAAAACCTTCCCTCAACAATTTACCCTATCTCCCTGTCGGTTCTGAAGTTTAAATATAGACGAGCTTTATTGGCTTCCTGGGTCTCAGCGTGAGGTAGATAGGACGAAGTCAAGGCTTCCGGGCCTGTCAGTCAAAGTGTGGTCGATGCAGAGGCTTTGGGTGTCAATAGGAGATGCTATCCTTACTCATGGGCTCACCTTGAGGCAGTGGACCATGGCATAACTCTGCTGCTGCAGCTGCTTCTGCCTGCTCTGAAATTCTTGTTGGCCTGAGAAGCAGCTGCTGAGGAAACGTTTGTGCAGGCAACTCTTAAAATGTAACTGTTTACTATTTTTGAAACTGGAGACAAATTTACATTTTGGCTAAAGTGCTGATTGATATTCAACGCACTGCACAGAAGTGTAGAATGAAAGTGGGGAGTTAAGTCTTTAAGGCATCGCAAAGAGAAAACAGGTGTATACAGAGGAGACCAACTCTTTTCTGCTTATGCAAGCTGATGATGTTTGCAACAAACCAACACAGTAAAATAGCACTGCTGCCTTCGTTTACTGGATAATTCTTCATCTTGCCTGCTGTTACTTCAAGGCACGAATCCCTGCTCTGTGTAGACGTCCAAATCTCCATGTCCCCACTACTGTTATTGTATTTTCTATAGCCATTTTAATTCAAGCCAGAGCTCGTAACCTTTTCTCAGAAAGGCTCGAGGACTGAGTTCCATCACAGTCATTACGCTGATTCCTGTGGGGACACAGGATGCCTTCACCAGGATGATTTTTTTTTTTTGTGCTGCTGCTACTATGCTATAAAACTGTTAGTGTCCTGCAGAAATGTCTCTGAAGCATTTTCACAGTGGGAGGCCCTGGTGGGAATGAAACCGGCAGTATAAGCAGTGACAATTTACCCACAATACAGGACTTAACCGAGTGCTGACAAATGTTTTCCACAAACCTACTGTGGGATGGAGAGTCGCACGACCCTCGGGTCAAGTCAGCAATTGCTAACATGCTGTAACCTATAATGCTATAGAAAATCAATATTTCTTTAAAAAAAAAAAAAAATCGTTGAGAGATTTTTGCAGACACATTAGCCGTGTAATTTGTCATCTTTGGCTTTACTCATCACCAGGTTCTGACCCGGCGGATAACTAATTCACATCGAGTCGCACAGATGAAGGCTGTTTAATAAAACATTGCCACTTGAGGCCTAACAGGCCTCACTCCCCCCGTACAAGTCACACTCTCATTTATTCATGAATTCATGCAATCATCTCCCCATTTCCCCAAACCACCCAGCTCCAAGGAAACTGTCCGTCAAGCATCGGAGGGGAACCGGTCGCAGGAGAGGGAGGGAGAAAGAGATAAAGACAGGGAGAGGAGGAAGGAAGCGCACACACACACACACACACACACACACACACACACACACACTCACAGGCTCCAGCTTGATGTCATTGTCTGTTGGTCACCTGATGTTATACTCATAAGGACACTGGGCTTAGTGAAGCATTACAGATCTATGTTTCTAGAGCAGGCAGGTGTGTGTGTGTGTGTGTGTGTGTGTGTGTGCGTGTGTGTGTGTCAGCCTTGAGTTTGGCCAATGTTACACAGTGGCAGACACAATGTCCTTGCCCCAGAAAACACTGAGGAGTCTCTCCCTCTGTGTTTCCTCCTTCTGCTCAATCTTTGTCTCCATGGCTGTCTGCAAAAAAATTAACATCATGAGCCCTGCCTCGTGTGTGCCGTGTGTGTGCGTGTGTTCCTATTCTTGTATGTGTTTTGGCTAGAGAAGCCAAAGAAAGGGAGCTGAGCGCCTCTCTTTGCACGCCAGCAGACAGGTTCTTGTCATCGGAGACAGCACTGTTTTAACATGATTGCAATCACACACTGACAACACTCGCCACTTGAGAAATAAACCGACGCAGGAAGCAAGAGAGAAACAGAGAGACAGATAGAAAGAGATGTTTGAAGGCGCTTAGGTTTATAAGTGGAGTGTTTTGCCCAATATGTGTGCTGCCGAGTGTATCCGTGTGTGTGTGCGCACGTGTGTGTGGACATGTGTGTGAGCTTTTACCTTGGTTTGAAAAGAGCCCATGAGAGGAGAGAGATTGAGAGAGAGACTCGAGATGTGAAACAAGAGGCTGATTAGTGAAAGTGAAGGCAAATGTTGCTATGCTCCCACACACACACACACACACACACACACACACACACACACACACACAGCCTGAGTGTGAGCACTTGATTGCTGCCAAACAGCATACAAGGTCATCGCCTTATTATCACCCTCCTCTTCTTGTCCTCTCACTCTCTCTCTCTCTTTTATACACACACACACACACACGCACGCACACTGTCGCCCTCTTTCACACTTTCTTTTCTCTCTTTTCAACTTTTCTCACTCTCACATTTCGTCTCTTTTTCTTGCTGAGTTTTAGTAAGTCAGATTTTTTCCTACATTTCAGTCTCCTCTCTGTGTTCAGCTAGTTACCTATAAAAAATGGCCGTGTCTTGAATAATTACACATTTAATTGAGAACAACAGTAATTAAGAATTAACCTTTTTGCGTGTTTACATTGCATTGTTTTTTTTTGCCATCAGTCTGTCAATGGCTGTCATCCCCCATCTTGTTTTGTCACCTTTTGTTCCTCCCTCTGTAACATCATTGTTTGATGTTATTCCCTCTTTCTCATTGTTTTCTCCTCCCCTGCCTTTTTCTTGGCCTGATTTTCCTCCCATCCCTTTGTCTGTCATTCGCAGATTGTCATTATGACTGACATGTTGCTGTTGGCGACGCAAAACTGGCTGCTAGTCAACACCCAGCGTTTCCACGGCGGTTTATGTGCAGAGTTTTCGGTGAAGTGAGGCTTAATTCACATCGATTGTTGTGACACAACCTAGCCTTGGCCTTTTCTCCAGCTCCATCTTTTTAGCTGAATACATCTTCTCTTGGTTCTCCTATATGCCTGACACAGATTGAGTACAATTATATTCAGTTTATGCCTCAGGGTTTTTATGTTTTTGAAACTCTTTATAAACTTTTTACTTGCCCTTTTACACAGAGAGGTCACAGGTCAGGTTTAGCTATTGAATAGAGTGTCTTGCTCAAGTGCAGTATTGCTGCGGTTTCAGATCACAGTATCTATAGACCTTTTTACACGGAGATCGTGCTGTAAGGGCACTACGAAGTCCATTCTTTACCCTGCCTTCACATTTTTACACAGAACCAAACAACAGCTGCATTGTGCTGCTCCAGTGTGTGATTTTAAATAGAATACTGGCATCCTGGAAGTAAAAAGCGGTGTGATGGGCGCAGCATGTAACACAAAATCACCCTCTAGTGTGACATATAACGTGTGTCAGTAGCACTTTCTAAACAACAACAGTGGCATGGCAGAAACAATCATTTACTGTTCTCATTATGTGTCTGCTGATCTCACCAAGCTCTGAAGGGTAAGGAGCTTCTGAATTCCATTGTCTCCCCAGTTTGTGGACATTTTCAACTGCTGTTTTATCTCGTGAAGTTAGCTGCTAACTGCTTCCAGCTGCTTTTTAAATCTTCTTGCGGTGGGTCACACACATAACATATCATTAAAACTTCACACCTGTTCCATCCATGGTCCCGTCCTGATGACTGTCCCCTTTATACAGACAAGTCACCGCTGTTACCTCCGCTGCTGATGTGTTCTCATCCCAGCTCAGCAAATATCGCCACTTAGTCAATGGACTTTCATGCCTACATATGATGCGCTAGGTAAAAACATCATGGTTTGGCTTAACCCTATGGGCCCTAGGCCTTTTTGGGGCATTTTTACTGCCTTTACCTTTAAGCTCATATCACAGTCATTATAAAGGCTACATACACATGCTATATCTTGTTTTTTTCAGGACAATCTGGGCTAACCAGATTTGCCATCATTACATGTCCTTCTATGTGCCTGTATTTTATATTCATTTTTATATCAATGAAAAAAACTGTGTGACTAAATTCTTACATTTTTACATGTATCTCACCATAGCAAGTTGGAAGTTGACATATTTGGCCATATATGAAGAGGGGAGACTCTCTGGAATCTGGCAATATAAGAACCATGATGCTGGGACATTCTGTCACTTCACAGCTGTCCAAAACATGTGGTTTGTGCCAGGCGGACATGATTGCCAGTATTTTTTCATTATTGCAAGAAATTCCATTGACTCATTCACAAGTCAAAAATGTGTTTTATCTGAAAGAAACATACAATATTTACACCTAAGATCATAGAAAAATAGTCAAGCAAGTGCAATGATGTCCTCCAAGATAATATTTGTTTTTCAGTTTCAGTTATATATTGGGGAGACATTTTGGGCATTGGTGGGGGGGCATGTGTCCCCCTCAATGTATATGGTGACTACGGCCCTGTCATGCATGCATAATTAGGCTGCAGTTGTCTGGGTGTGCAAAGGTGAAGTGCGCTTGTCTTGTCATACAAAGTTTGGTGAGTGTCAACTGGACAATATGGAGATATTTGCATCTTGAAAGCTGGACTACAAATGTGGATAGACAAGGAGAAACACACGCAAGCCTGAGACGTTGTAAGATACGATATTCCTCACTATATGAAGTGACTGTTAACAAGATCTGTATAATGGATTGTAAAGAAAGTCGAGTAATCCATCCAAGAGTGGTGTGTGTGCAAAGCTGTATGAAAGCTCTGTTATACATCATTTTATTGTAAATTTATCAATTTTTTTCTTCACTGTGAAAACATTGGGTTACCAACAAGTGCTTGGCCTTGTCGGAAAGCTACAGTTCCGCTGTTCGCGGAGAAAATCCACAGAGAAGAACGGGTGTGAATTTGGACACACTATGCGTCGTTCGGGCCCAATGGGTTAATATTCACAGGGGAAGCAAACAGCGGCCTCGTGAAAGTCTGGGTCCATGTCATTGGTCCGACAGCCCATTGGTCCGACATCCCATCAGTCCGACGGTCCGCGGTGCTGAACGGCTCCCAGCGGGCGTATTTCTGCCTTGATGGTGCGCCGCGACTGGCTCTGGGTCAGCTGTGAAAGGCTTGAGGCGGAGCAGGCTCACAGCTAATGTGTTTGTCACTTTCTTTTTCATTTTAACCCACACCATGATCCTTTCCTGACCCTAACCAAGTGGTTTTTGTGCCTAAACCTAACCAGACCTTAACCACAGGGCATCATGATGATTTCAGAACGGACTTCGGAACAATGGGTTCAATATGGTGGGAACAATGGGATGTTGGACCAATGGGCAGTTCCCGAAAGTTCGAGGTTTGCTTGACCTATCCACCTCCCCTCCCCGCAACCTTATAGGGACTTTCCAGCTCCTAATATTACGTTGTTACCAAAGGTGTTTAAAACTGACGCAGTCCAGCCCAGCTGCATATCATACCGCCACAGAGGGTACCTTTTTGCATTGATGTCTGGCGCCGAAATCACTGGCAAAGTGGAGGTATTTGACGAGTTTCGAATGAGAACGGGCCGCTGATGCTGCCTTAAAGATGAGGCATATCTCATTTTCCATGTGGGTCTCCTGCAACAGGATCGCAGTGACGTTGTTTTGGGTGGCTATTTTTGCTCAAGGATGTTGGTCTTGGCGATGGTGAAGCCTTCCATGTTGAGCTTAGGCTGTGGTCTGTGAACGCTTTGAAGACATTGGTTTCACTTCAAGAGCATGCAACCTTGCAACTACTTTTTAGCTACTTGCAGGGGAGGCCACGTGGAGGCTGTATTCATCTCCCCCTGAGACATGAATGTGGGGATCCACTACAAACTGTGGAACCCAGCTGCCCCAAATACTAGCCACCGAATGGGGATCGTATTCTAATTGACCTGGATGATGAAACACTGGACTGGCTTGTCTCAACGAAACAAAAGGTCTAGGGACATACGCCAGAAGAAGGCTGTGTAAAAGGGTATTATAATTACTGCTTTGCACTTCTCTGCCACCCTTATGTTTCATTTACATTCACATCTAACAAGAAATTAGATTGTGCACATTGTATTGTTGAATGAACAGGACATCTCTCAGCCGGCTGACAGCCTCTGGGAACACGGTCCATTGCTTACATCAGAGCGCACACTTGTGACCATATTCTATTTGTGTAGTAACTGCGTAAATGAATGACATCTGTCATCTGGGACCTGCGACATCTGGAGCCTGACACCCAATATGTGAGAGATGGCGACCTTTAACACCGCAGCTTTTTATAGTTTTGTCATATTAAAAAAAAAACATGTTGCACCTCCCCTCCGTTGTCTCAATCTGTTGCTGTCTCCCCGAACCATCACTCAGCTCCTCCAGCTCTTTTCCCCTCTCATTAGTTTTCTATTTCTGTCTCTTTCATCTCTGTCACCCTCTGTTTCACACATTTCTATCTTATTGTTTGTTACTTTATCTGCTTTTGTATCTGTGGCTCGCTCGGCAGGAGTGACCAGTGCAAGCAGCAGGGACTAATTAACATATGTAGTATGCGAGAATGCTGATGAAGCATGTGTGAGTGTGTGTGTGTGTGGTTCACATGTCCATGAGTGTGTCACAGCTGACCAACAAGGCTAGTGCTGTCACCCGTCTGCGAAGAGGCATCTGGTATTCCATCTGACAAGAAGAAGGAAAATGTGTGTGTGTGTGTGTGTTCCCATACTGTATGTGATTAAGTGTTACAGTAGCATGCATTTGACTCTGTGTGTACACTATGTTTGCCCTTGCAGGTGAGTGAAAGTATCCTTGTGTACATACAAACTTGCAAGTTTTTCTGCCAACTCGCGGATGTGTATCGCGGTCCGCATATCTCTGCATATGCTCAGGGTCTATTTGTGTATATATGTGTGCGCGTGTGTTCTCCACCACACAGTGGGTGATAAATGATGCACCGCTTGGACAGTTGGCTTTCCGCCTGGACCGACAAACTAATTAATTTCCTCGAATATCACAAGTATCAGGTAGATTGTAGAGTCGGATTCCAGAAGAAAAGAGTGGGTGGCGTTTTAAAAAGTGATAAAAATGAGGAGTAATTTTGTCCCGCGTTCCGATTCCTGAGGTGCCGCCACTCTTCATTTGTGATGTTCCAGTTCAGCTGAAAGGTCTGAGATGAGTGTCATTATACAGACGGGGAAAAAAGAGGTTTGGGTTGTTTGGGTTTCTTAAACCTAAAATCAGAAGGACTGACTTAAACAGCGCTGACCTCACAAAATGGAACCAAATGTATTTCCTGTGTCATCACTGAGAGGTTAATGGAACCATTTGCTTTAAACTTTCATAAAGTATGTGCTCATGAATGACATGTGGAGAGCTGAAGGAGGGAACAGAAAGGTGAAAAACCAAAGTGGAGAAGAGTGCTGTCCTCACTTAGCTGTGCTCTGAGACTCGACAGGAGCACTAATAGAAAGATTGTTAAAAAGGCATAAATCACGCCATAAAGAGAGACGTTTTGTGTCTTTATTCGGCTAAATGTTTGACCTTAAAGTGGGAAAAGACAAGTCTTCTGCTTTAATTTATCATTCTCAAGTTAATGTTGATTGCACAACGTAATGGCTATAGAATAATGACACCATCTGCATTTCCTTGGTTCCCTATAAGCTTTTACTATGCAATTCTGTCTGCCGTCGGGTACGATCTCCCAAGGCTCGATTTATTGGAGGACAGCGCTTTACTTTTCCCCGGTAGCTATCCAGAGTTATCAAAGAGTACCACTGTAAGTTCTTTGCAGTTACTATCCCCAGAAGCAGGAATAGTGGATGGTGTTACAACCGAACTAACAGTGAAAAACAAAATGCTGTCTAGTACCTAGAGTCTGGGTAAAACAGGTTACATTTACACAAAATACATTTATGTTATACACATTCTTTCATATTCAGATTCTGAATTAGTAATCTTTGGTAGTTACTTTGTGTTGTTTTGGGTTTTTTTGTTGTTGTTGCTGTTTTTGGTCTCCTCATGTGTTTTGCACAGAGTAAACAAAGCTTGATTTTATTCCTTCTGAGGACTATATGGGAAAAAAAAGATTTCCCTTGTCTGCAAACAGAAAATCAACAATCTTGATTACATTCATATATTTCATTATTGCAGTTTAACAGACAGGTGCAGTTCAATTTGCCATTAATTACTTTGTTTTCTCCAGAACACTCTTTTTTAATTACTATGCAAATAATGCAAAAATAAACTTCTTTGTTAATGATGTGTTTCCCTCTGCTTGTGTGTGTGTGTGTGTGTGTGTGTGTGTGTGTGTGCAGGCGTGCTATGGAACCTGTCGTCATGTGACGCTCTGAAGATGCCGATCATCCAGGACGCCCTGGCCGTCCTCACCAACAGCGTCATCATACCCCACTCTAACTGGGACTCCTCCCCCAATCACCATGACGACCGCAAGCTCCATCTTCATACCTCGCAGGTGCTGCGCAACGCTACAGGCTGCCTCAGGTAAAAGCAGCAAGTGCACACACACACACACACACGTAAACACACACACATACACTTCTATAGTGGACATTCCTGTCAAGGCATGCCGTACGGACCTTTTTTCTTCCTCTCTCTCTCCTGCCTGATCTGACTCTCATCTGTAGGAATATAAGACGGTGCCATAAACACACGCTGCATGTGGTTCTCTGTTATCCCTCTGAAGTGCAGTATATAGATCAAAATGTTGTCTTACTGATTTCCTACAAACATACAGTAGTAGTGCATTACTCACCATGGCTTCATGAAGCTCAACAGTGTATGTGAGATGTGTGTGTGTGTGTGTGTGTGTGCGAGCAAAAGCATGTGCATATAATAGTACCTACAGAGATTGACCATAACGAGACAAGTTTATTGTGCGTGACAATGACTGTTGTCTCTTTTGAGTCTTTACTGCTGTGTGATTATAGATGCATATATTCACAAACTATAAACAGTACTCTATGCACATTTGTCTCTCTCTCTCCCTCTCACTCATTCACTCGACCACGCTCTCTTTTGCTAACTTGTGCAGGTAACCATAGCAACAGCTCCTCCAATTGTATGAGTCCTTTGTGTGTCAAGACTTTTTTTTTTTTTTTTAATGGTGCATTGTGCTGATGAAGTGTGTTCCTTAGTTATTAAAGCTTAAATAATGAAGGACGACTTGAAGTTTTGTAGATCACGTTGTTTATTTGACTTCTCAAAAATCAGAGAAGTTCAAGCAGCACTTATTAACTTTTTCACACTTCAGTTGAGTTTGCCAGATGGAAAAGTTTTAACAGCGTACACACAACAGGCAGTTTTACTAATTGCATTTTATTATTTTTCAGAAGTGCCACTGTCTTCTCTTATATTAACACAAATGCTCATGTTACTCAAAGCTGCAGTCATGTTTTCTCAATCATATTGCAAGTGCAGTGAACCTGCTGGTTTTAAAGCTCCAGTGTGTAACATGTAGGGGGATTTAGTGACATCTAGTGGTGAGGATTGCATATTGCAACCAGCTAAACCTCCCCTGGGGTCACATTTTTAAACACTGCGTACGCACAAAATGAGGTCTGAAAGAGGTGTACACCACTTCCCATGCAAAACTTGTGATATATAGAAACAGACTTGATGGGAGAAACTTTGACCCATGATTACAAACATATTGGAGACAGGAAATTGGCGATGCAGATGGAGAGGTGGAAGCCTGATTGTAGAAACTGTCTAATATTTTTTTGTGGCGCACACCATTTTCGGCTTTTGTCTTTAAGTACATATTTGGTATGGATCCTACGCACTGTTTTATAAATCAGACCCCTGGTTGCAATTTCTTCAGTGTTCATTGTTCAGGATGATTTTAACAGGAGCTGAATTATTCGCAGAGGTCTCTTCCTCTCCAAAACAAACGAACAAAGCAGTTTCATCTAGAGCCAGCGTTTGTTTTTTCCGTTCTGTGCAACATGGCGATCTCCATAGATGAGGACCTGCTCCCTGTGTAGATATAAATGTCTCATTCGAAGGTCACGAAAGGACGATTCTTATTTTTGGGTGATTAAGAAGAAGAAGGAGCACTTTATTAATCCCTGAGGGGAGATACAATTTTTTTCACTCTGTTATCGTATACACACAGACCCGAAATACACACATACACACACTACCCATGGACAGGCGCTCCAAGAAACCAGGAGGCGAACTGGTACTTTGTTGTTTGGTCTGGATGGGGACTTGAGCTGGCAACTTTCCAGTTCCCAACCCATGTCTCTATGGACTGAGCTTCTGCCGCCTCATTTTACACTAAAGATACTTTTATATTCTATTCTTTTCTTGCCAATATATCCCCATAAATCCTGCACACTTGCTCTTTAGTTTCAAATTTCAGAAGTCCAGAGTGTTTTTAAACTCATCCTGGTGATCCTAGCAGTAGCATCCTTTAGAGGACGTGTAAATTGGAGTCGCGGAAAAATTCCCATGTGTATCTGACTGTTTAAAAAAGTCTATATACAGTAATACTGGTACTGTGGTTGCATTCTCACCTTGTAGCCACATTAGCTATTTGAAAGGACAAACAACACCTAAGTCACTTTTTGTTACTTCCAGAAAGTTATCAAAGCAAATTGAATGTCCTGTCTTTAACATGACGATGCTAATATTCAACTTTTGTACATAGCAAAATCCTCTGCACAAACTGACAACTTTAGTTGTGATGTTTAATTCTGGCTGTGTGCATTTCACTTGAAAAGGAGCTCTGGTTCTTGATCCCATACAACAACATTTGTTCGTCTGTGTACACACAGTTTCACACCAACTCCACAGAGGGCTGAAACGGTTTAGAAAAAAACCCCTCCATGTCCACTTGGCTGTCTCTCTTTGAGCTGTGCACTCAATCAACCACCAGCAGCCTCAGGATTAAACCTCACCCCACTCCGCTTTGCAGAGCTTCTCTCAAGCTGTTTGGAATGCTTATCTTCAGCTATTGAATGTCTCTCAAAAGCATTTCAAAGCCATTCTGAAGATGTTACAAACAGGTTTTTGTATGTATTCACATAATTTGGTGTGTAAGGTGCTACATTGTGTGTATGCAGTCGACATACGGAGGCAAAGACTCCAGTTGCTGCGGTAATTGTTCCGTTTGTGATCACTTTAAATGAGAATACCAGCTTGCATAATTGTGGTCGTTCCAAATATCAAAAAATGTATAATTATGGATGTTTGCACACTTCTAGTTGTTACTGCTTCTCTGACCGCTGTGTAACTGGTCAAAGTGGACAGATGCTGAGCCAGCACTGGCACTTCTTTTCTTAAGGCATTAATCTGTATCAGTTGTTATTCATTTGAATAGTACAAATTCCTTTAACATAAAGGCACCATAGCTCTTGTGCGTTTCTGTATGTTTGCTGCACTGCTGTTGTACTTAACCTCAGAGGACCGACTGCATTGTGAAGTACACCACTTTGATATCTCTTCTAAACACAGTTCGCGGTGCCAGTTGTACAGCTTGGAGGCCATTAAATAAGCATTTGGAAGGTAAAATCCAGTGTAGTTTTTTTGTTACAAACCTCTCTGGATTTTGTTGTCAGCATTCTAATGGAACAACACAGGAATTGCCATGGGGGGCCTGTGGTACAAGACAAGATGATTAAACACTATAACTCAATATCACAAACACCTGTACAAATCTAATTCAGTCCACTAATAGCTTTGCATTCGCAGTAAATATTACAGTAGAGAAAGTTATGTTTGGTTTCTTTTTGCTGGGGTGAGTCAGAGCCAGAGCAGTGCTGACATGTTTTTGATATTTTGCATAATTGCATTTACATTTGGGTTGTATTATGTTGTTACCTGCAATAAATGTTTTGTCCAGCTGTGTGTGGACAGCACCTTTTAGGGATTAAATATAGACTGTGTTAAATAACGGATTTAGACAACATGATGTCTCCCATTGGTTTGTGGAGTCATTTTGTCTTGTCTTGTGTTTGTTTTTTCAGTCATCATCATCTTGGTTTTTTGAAGCCAGAAGTGTATTTGGACAAGAGGGTAGACATAACCCTACCCTAGGTTAGTTAGCACAGTGCATTTACAGCTATGGTTAAATGTTATAGTGCTAATGCTAATTTCTGCTAGCAACAAGTAGGCTTAAAAAACTTAAAACAAAATACGCTCACCAGAGAAAGTGAATATCAGACTCCTTAGAGGGTCTAGTACAACCAAATGCAAGACTTTTTTAGGCGACTAAAACGTTAGAATTAACCTACATAAACTAAAACACACTGAAATAGCAACAGCTAGAGCTACCTCTATACTCAGTGAATCTGAGGTTACAACATGCTTATATTAGCCTACCTAACCAAAGTTGTCACCATAGTAGGGACCAGTCAACAGAGGGCACTCAAAGTGGCCGTGCCTATAATTACATAGACGAGTGACTTAGATAAAAATTCAACCCCTGTACGGTTGTCATGAAAGGGGAACTTAGTTATAGAGATCAAAACTGTTTTTGTACCAGGCTGCAAACATGTTTATTTCTGCTGTAAAGTTCAGTATTTTAACCTGGGGATGCATTGGGATTGACTCGCTTTTGTAGCCACCCTCAAGTGGCCATTTGATGAACTGCAGTTTTTGGCACTTGTAGGTTGGCTTCTTTTATTTGCCCCCAGATTGCCGCTTGGGATTAAGAGAATACTCCAAAAGGTTATTTCCAGTGTTGGGTGTGACAAGGTGTCTGAAGTTGTGGGCTTTCAACATGAAGTCAACTCTAGAGGATGAAAAGCTGAAAAGATTTTGGTCATGTGGATAGTAAGAAATAAAACACATAACCAGCAGGATTGTGGGTAATATTATTACATTTACAATGTCACATAATGCCTTATCACCCGAAATGATGTGTTCATTGTTTTAATTTTTCATTCATCCACACTGATCCATAAGGTGCCACTTCTGCTAGTGTGTCACTTGAAAAAATATCCGCCTAAGTTTTTTGTGTATTGTCATGTTATTATTGACTTCATTATTGAGGAGTGTCAGCGATCGGGACACATGGGTGATGCTGTACTGTGTGTTAGCATGTTCAGTGTGTTCACATTCACATATCCAGAATGCCTACAGCATATCCTGTTCCGCTTGCGCGTCCTAAGGCTACTTGAAAGCAGTTTGTTTTTTTCCTCATCCCACTGATCGACACATGTGGTTGATGCCATCAAATGTGTGTTAGCATATTGGATGTTTTCCCATTCACATCCCCTACAACAGTGGAGCAACACCGACACACCATCCCCTTTTTATACACAACTCTCTCTGATAGTGTTCTAGCTGACCAGCACACTGGGAACCAGCAGCTCTGGTGTATTAATCTGCGCTCGTCATAGTGACTGACTCACATGTCAATCCATTTGTTGTGCAAACCTCTGCCTATGTCTATTGTGTTTCATATGACAGGCACACAAATAGCCTATTAATCCCTCTCTCATGATTTATCAGACTTTGATCCTTTGTCTGCCTGATTGTCACTGTGTCAAAGGCTATTTGTTTATTTTAAAAGCTTTAGGTTGTTAAATCGTTCTATATCATCATGGTATTGTTTATATAAGCAGAGGATTTTGATATAAAGTGGTAACCACTGTATGTGAATGCTTGAATGGGTCAGACCTGCCCTCCAGAGGAGAGCCTTCATTAGGATATACAATATCGCCAATGGTTTTGAAATGAACTTTGATGAACTGGAGCTTCTGTACTTGGCTATGAAATGGCATTGCCCTCTTCCACTTTGTTATGCCTCGTTGTTCTTCTGAGGTCATTTTGATTAAAGTTTCTCTTAAGTAGTGTAATACATTACTCTACACAGGGTGTAATATTGTAAAGTAACTTATGACTTTCAAATGAAGGTAACTAGTCTGCGGTCCAGGGACCGATTCTGTGAGCACGTTCAATCAACCATCCCCTCAATGGTCCAGCATTTCGGACAGAGCCCTCTTTAGGAGTGCGACCGGGTCACCACTTCACAGCCCTCACGGATGCCAGCAAAGCGCAGATTATTACGTCTGATCCGGTCTTCCATATCATCCACCCTTTCACGAAGAGCCTCCAGCTCGGTTTTAGTAGCAAGTGGGTTAGCCTTAAGCTGGTTTTCAGCGTCCTTCTACCTTGTTAATTCTTTCATGCGTGTTGTCAGTTTCTTGCCTGACATAGCTCCCCAGTGGTTTTGCCTGCAGCCTGACAAATATTAGGTTAAAGATGCCGACTCCAAGTGAGGCCAACTAATAAGAATGAAAGATGTCGCTGCGTGAGACTCAGCTAGGCGGCCATTTTCTCCACCGTGTCACGTGACTCCCCTCAAATTAAGGTAACTAATGATATGATGGCTGGCACGGTGGGGCAGTGGTTATAACCTCACAGCAAGAGGGTTCAGCCAACTGGTCTGTGTGGAGTTTGCATGTTCTCCATGTGTCAGCATGGGTTTTCTCCAGGTGCTCCAGCTTCCTCCCACAGTCCAAAGACATGCAGGTTAATTGGTGATTCTAAATTGTCCGTAGGTGTGAATGAGAGCATGAATGGTTGTCTGTCTCTGTGTCTCAGCCCTGTGATAGTCTGGTGACCTGTCCAGGGTGTGAAAATATGGATATGTATAAAACTATGTACTTGCAAGGGTACAGGCAGTCATGATTCTGGAGTTGTTTTTCTGTGTAATATCTTTGAAATTTATTCTCATTTGCAGTTGGAAGAGGTAGCAGCTTGTGCATCAGAGATGATGAGTTTTGCATATTTATTTTATGTATTTAAGCTACAATTTGTAAAATAATAATAATAAAAAGCAAGAAAATAAACACATTTGTTGAATTTTGTTGACATGATTTTGCTATTTGAGACTAAATGAGCTGAAATGATTATTTTTTATTACATCTCATGCGTGTCTAAGCTTCAGGCAGTACTTATGGTAATGGCTTAGCGTCAATCATAACAGAAAAGAGAAGGTGCATTTAAAGGGTTAGTTCACCAAAATCAGAAGGAAACACATCCCCCCTATCTGAGCCCTGTTGGTATCTATTGATGCAGATTGGAGGGAGCTTGCTTTGGAGTTTTTCAAATGTCACTTTTCAATTCTTTGCATGTCACAGACTAAATTTGCCTCCACTTCACTGAGGGGTCTGAGATAACTTAACACTCTTGAAATAAAATCTATCTCACCATCTGCATGGCTAGATACCAGTGTGAGTACATGGGAAATATGTCTCTTTGTGATTTGGGGGAACAGATTATTTAAAAGTGATGTGTTAAATGTCGTGCATGAGAAGTCAGCACAGTGCACACTAAATGCTGCCTAGATTTTGCAGAGGATGTGTTTACTATGGGAATGTGAACATTTGTGATGTTTCTTTTTAGTTGTTTGTTTATCCCCAAAGCAAGATACATTGCCTTAAACTTTTAAGACTAAGTTATCAGTACTTGCCAGTGACATCTATAGACTTTCGACTTTCATGTCAAGTTTATTATTTTATAACCCACTAAGGTGTTTAGGACTTTAGTGCGTGCGTGCGTGTGTGTGTGTACACCTCTGAAGATGCAGGGGAAAGACAAATGATGCTGTCAGTGCCCCGCTCCACACTGTGAAGCTACAGATCAAATTGTGAAGCCGGTAAAGAAGAAGGAGGACCGGAGAATAGAGGAGAAGAGGGCCACGAGTTTAAAAGATTAGAACGGAGAGAATGTAGAAGTGGTGAACAATGAGAAGGAGAGACTAACAGGATCTCAAAGACGGGCGCTGAGACACAGAGTAATGAAGGTGTTTCTGCTGCTCTCCAGGGTTGTTTTCTATCTCGCTGTCTGTTCCGGGGGGTTAAAGTGACACAAGGCCACAATGTTCAGGTCCCAGTGTACCTCGGCTCAATTTCAGACCTCTCACCTCTCTCATTATCCCCGTCACTGTGTGTGTTTGTGTGTCTGTGCAGTGCATGCACACATGCCTTTGTGTACACTGGTGTATCTATTTCTATTTGTTTGTGTGGTGTGTGTATGTTCCTGTACTATATGTGAGCCTGTATATTTGGGATGTATATAAACATGTCGCAGTGTACGTGGGAGTGTGTGCACGTGCAAACACACACATTTTGTGCCTATTGCAGAGTATTAAACTGAATCAATCTCAGAAATCACGGCCGGCATGGGGGAGTTGCACATGATAATGGGAATGAACTGGTGTCAGGGCATCAGGTGTTTCGATTATAGGCTGTGTGACAGTGTGTGAATGTGTGCATGCGTGTGTTTTCATGTATAATTGTGAGTTCATATATGTGCATATATTAAACGTGGGCCAAGCAGCTAATGATGCTGATGGACCCATATGTTGTCTAATCGGGTGGCGGGCTTTGAAGGCCCCTCCCTTTTCACACATATGCGCGCGCACACACACACACACACACACGCACGTGCGCGCGCGCGCGCGGTGTTATCAGGCCAGACACAAGGTCTCCTGTGAAGGGGTTTCCGTATCCTCCATTCAGGGGCTGTTTACCTCCCTGCAGGTTGTTGGTTTACAGCCAAGTTGGATAAAACCTGCTGCTTCCACACTCTACACACTGTGTGCGTGTGTGTGTGTGTGTGTGTGTGTGTGTGTCTTTGTCTTTCATTTCCACATTCTCGCTTTCATTTTGTTTCCTTTCAGACACCCACAGTTGTGGGAGAGCAGCAGAATGACTTATTAGATGAATCAAGGATAAGGAGTGCGTGGTCACGAATGACTTTGTTTCCATATTTATTTCATTGATATTAATTGGTTTGAATGCATGTGTGCTCCATCTGGTGGTGACCCTCTGCTGCCTGTGCACCCTCTCTCTCTCCCTCATTCACATACACACACACGCGCACGGTCAGATGCTTGTGCAGAGCCGCCACACACCAGCTGTTTGAGACAAAGTCACTCAGTGGTCATTTGTTCCTTGAGCAACATTAGAGAACCATCTGTCCAAGACTCACTCACATATTTCACATACATGTTGCATGAATCCTCAAACAACTAAGAATGTAGAGAGTGACCAACGTGTGATGTACTCAGTGACTCTCGACTAATTTCCTGGGGTACACAACTGCGCCCTGGAACGGAAAGTCAATGTGAAATAAAAAATGTATAACCTGTCTAGTATCTTTTAAACAGTGTAATTGGTGTAAAACAAGGTCGAGTTCGGCCATGCTTTTATGACTGCCAAGCAGTTCCTGCAGATACCAGGAAGCTTGTTAGCAAACTTTTTCTCACTTATGCGTGGATGCTTCTTTCCAGAAAAATATGAATGTGTTGTTTGCCATTTTACCTTTAAGGATGTTTTTTTTAACTGGGATTATATTTACTGTGGTACTTGGTGTGCTTTTGCATTTTACCATCACACCATTACAGTGAAACAGTTTCCTTTTGGTAGTGTCACTGTGGCTGCTGTGGTCGATACTTTGTCTACACTGATTTAAATTTGAGATCAAATGGAAAGAGATAGATAGCTCACAGCTCACCCCCAAATTAAAAAATACATGTTTTTCCTTTTGCCTGTAGTGCTATCGGTGAGTGATGGAAATATTATGAATATATGAAACTCACTATGCACCAAATAATACATTAGAAAAAGTCAACAGCAAAACAGCCTCTCTTTTTTTTGGATAAAACTACACCCAAACAACACTTTCTCCCAAAGGATTAAATGATGAGATACCATGGCATGTCATGCTATAATGGATTTGGGGATCTCGAAAGACGAAAGCTACAAGGCTGATTAGTTCATTCATAAGATCAACATTTTTTGTAAATAATCTTGTAAATAGTCTTTATCATGTAAGGAGCTTGAGTTTTCTAACTTTTTCCTATGTTTTTCTTGTTCCCTTGTTCTTTCGTTTGTGGATATGTGACATGTGGTGCACAGGCTGTTGTCAATTATTGAGAAACACCCAAGGCTGATTAATTCACTCACACCTGTGCACACCTGTGAAATGGGTGGGGCAGTTTCTATTTAAGCTCAATCTTTGAAATAATGGTGTTGAACGCTCTTGACGAAGGTCCAGGAGGACTGAAATGTTAGTGATACAAATAAACTGTAGAGCTGCACAAAAGCAGAGTGTGGAATTTTATGTTCAAAGACTCACCAAATTTATCACCGTGCAGAAGGAAGTGTGCATCTACTCATGGACGGGAGGCTTGTGCTTGTGACAGTGTGAGATGTAAACATTTATTGTGGTTGCTTAGCTGAGAGCTGTGATGTTAGCTAGCTCAGTGGTGCTAGGTGAGCTAGCATAGATGCACACACAATGATACGGTTGATGGGCGTTGTTCAGGAGAAAGAAACTAGCCCCTACATGAAACTGCTCACAACAAGGTCTGCGGATTATCTTGAGTAAACGGGTCATGATTTCTAGAAAGAGACATTGTTGTTGAGTTTATCAAATGTGCCATCTAGTTCCAGTTTTTTGGAGGGAAGGCAGACACCTCTACAGCCAGTGTATCCAACACTCTGCAACTCACACCAAAACAATCTAGATTAATGTATAGCACTACAGGTAAGAGGAAAATATGTGTTTTTATTTTGGGGTGAGCTAAACTGAACCTTTTAAGTAAGGAATCCAACTTAAATTATAATACATGATTTCAGTAAAGCAGTTCCCGTGTATACTTGTGTGTGAATGATACCTCTTCTGAAAAACAATTAACTATTCCTTCAGTGTGATGGCTTACAAGATATGTAATATCTATTATTCTTAATAGTTCTGGGCATATTCTGTCTATATCGTGAGACAGCAACCATAGAGAGAAGACAGGAAACAGGAGAGACCAGGTTACTTGGTATTCTTACTGTAACAACCTAAATGGTCGCTAGTCCTAAATATTCTTAAAGGTTCTTCCAGGGCACAGCTTCTGTACGTTAGCCAAAGTTGTCTGGAATCTAAAAAATGTGAATGTTTTGTCTCCGTCACCCCTGATATATCTTCATGCATAGCTGTATGCATTTAATTTAATTAAATTGTGCTGCCCTACACTTGCACTGCATCCAGTCAGCTTTTTTCAATTTCTTCACTCCCTTATTTTTGTTGTCATTTGTTTCAAAAACATCTTTGTGTCTCTCTGTATGGCTAATGATGCCGCCCCAGCAGCACTCTAATAAATATTTTAATTTGTTTTTTAATTTCTTTCCCTGTAAGAGGGCTCATGCCACAACACTGCCACCCTTCTCCAGGTTTCCCCTGCAATTAATACCAACAAGCCAAATGTTGTTTATTACGCTTCAGGACATCAGAATCTAATAAATATTACTATTTAATGCCAAACTTTACCACTACTCAGACAAGTAGTACAAATTTTTCAAAACATTCTGAGCCAAAGTGGTGAAAGGGCTTGCTCTTTAGCCCTGGCACCAGTCGCACTTTCCTGTTACTTAACTGCAGCTAAAATAACAACTTTTAAATTCTGAATGGGATGCTAATCAAGTTCTGTGTCTTTTTGCTCAGTAGGTAATTATTTAACGAGGCAGGCTAATGAGTTAGACTGAATTAATGAGGAGTGACATCAGATAGGATGAAGTCTAAGCCTGTAATGGACTCGTTAAATAGTGGAGATTACCGGTTGAATTTAAAGACATTTGCAGACAATGTCATTCACACACACACTCACTCACACACACGTACACACAGAGGTGACTGAATACTAGAATGTAGGTGCACACATACCCTCTCTGAGCGAAGTGTTTTTAGAGTTTGTGCACCGACACGCTGCTTAAAATGTCACCGTCCACACTCGTCGTTCATTGATTTCTGAAATATGCCATCTGATCTGTTCTCTGTCTCTCTCTCTGTCGGAGTGGTAACCATATGCTCCGATTATGTTACCCAGGTCCATAAATCCCTTATGTTACAGTGAGGAAGCTGACTCAAACAAACAAGCGAGCATTATCTTAATATTCCGTGATACAACACAGCAAGATGTGAGAATGCCTAAAGACACTTTACACCCAGAAAAAAAAAGGCAAGCAGGCTATTTTGTGCACAAGAAATCCTGGCCTCGCTGTGTTTGTCAGTAACTGGCACAGAAGGAAAGGCGTGTTGCAGAAATGCACAATATTTCATGCTTCATTACAGAACCACTAGACTTCACGAGCACATGGGCAAAGGCAGCAAGCACACTCACACGCACGTTCACACTTTCTTACATGTACACACACACATGCAGTGTTCATCTGCAGTCCTTGGGGCAGTAGTGTACAGGCCTTTACTGAGTAGTGTGTCCACACAGACACCAGCAGCCAGTGTAGTTGTGTAGCTATGATCATGACATAGTACAAGGCCAATATCAGAATGATTTTATTTCTAGATATTTGGTAGATTGCCCAGGAATTTGCATGGAATTTTAGTCATTAACAAGCTATAGAAAGTCAGAGACCTTGAATGTATGGAGAGTGCATCTTAATTGGGTTCTTTTATGTTAGTGTGCTATGCTACATCATTTCTAATATCTGCAGCATGATAACATACAGAATTGCTTTCTATTTTACAAACATTAGTGGATTCAGGTCTGTTTGGCTTTGCTCATTGTTGTATATCAAGGTCATGGATGAAACCAGTCAACAAAATTAACCCTACCTGATTGGATTAATGCGTCACTCGCAGGCATGTCATTGGTCTGTTTTATAAATTTCAGTCTGAGAACATGTGGCTCTTCAGGAAATGTCACCCAAAACTACTGGTATCTTTTATTATTGTTGCCAGGCGTACGTCTGGACAAGGTTTTGAGTTTGGTCATGTTTGTGCATGTGTGTATCTGTCTGTCTGCAGCTAATCTCACAAACTACTGGACCAATCAGCCTAATAATTTCTGTGCATGTTTATGATTGTATGCTCAAGGATGTCTTGTTGTAATGTTTCACAATCATTGAAAAACCTGTTTCATTGACTGTTTCATACCCTCAACAAAGTCCTCAACAACATCATGTAGCAAAAGGCATTTCCCCTGATTGTCTCAACTAAAATCAAAAAGCTTTACTGTTTGTTGCAGGCCACATCTTGGCTTTTGTTGTGACACAGAAATAGACATTCACAGAAAAGTTTGGTTTCATTTTAAACCAGAGCGCCTGCAGATTAATTCCACACCCTAAATGTTATGATCCACTAAAGTTAGGCAGGATACCAGGTTAAAGTATACGCTTGTTTCATTATCTTTGCCACCATCTTGACTACTAGGGAACCAGGAGGGACAATTCCACCAGGCGCAACTGCGCTGCAGTGTCTAAAGTGGCTGCAGTCAACTCCAGCAAAGGGCACTTTTTTAGTTTTTATTGTGTTTTAGATACGATAAGGCAAAGAAATAGGACATACAACTGCAGAATTGTGCTTCTACAACACCAAGTGTGAAAGTACTAAGCCCAGTTCAGACCAAATATTTGTGGCAAGATGAAACGAGAGAAATTTTGCAGCAGTCCAAACTGGCCGGTCTGAGCTTGCCCTGTCACCTGCTGCTACAGCAGATAAGCTTGTAGTGAAGTCCGCCGGTCAAGTCAAAATGATCACAGACGCCGTGTTTGCTTGCTGCAGCAGGTGCTCCGTCCCCACTGAGACCTCTGTGGGGGCGGGTTGCTGCTGCTGCTTGCTGTATGTCCTTATGCCCCGCCTACACAAACACACTCTCATTGACTGATTAATTGGTGCTGGTTATTTATATTATTGTGACGTATTGATCATGAATACAGTCCATCTGATGTTCGTTTGGTTTAAGTTTTTCACAATTACATCACTGCTACAAATGCAGCTGTAGCCAGTATCTCACTATCACTATCCTCATTCATATTTTAAGAAGCTACAAATTATATCCAGCCGCAAAATAAACCTGAAAAGCTACAAATACAGCAGAGTTACAGAGAGTTGTTGCATAGAGATGATACACCATCTCATCTAGTTGTATCGGTGTGAAGTGTCAGGTATTTAAACGTTGCAGAATGGCACATTGCAAGTAGTTGCTTGTTTCAATTCATCTCGTTGCAAATTTTTGGTCTGAACTGGGCTTTAGTATACTGGAGTGTTAAAAAAACTGCGCTTGCATGACATGGTCTGGCTGAGTGAAACTAGCCAGCTTTACATTAAAAAAAAAAACATATTTGGAAGGCCTCAAACTGCCCCATTGTCTATATTTATCCACAGAAAGAGAAAGCAAAGTAATGCATGCTTAAGTTAAGGCTCTGTCTGTGTGGAGAAGATTTACAATAGGGAAACAGGAGCTTGCCAAATGTTGGAAAAGTGCCTTCAAGTCTCTTTTTCCCCCTTGTTTTCAGTAAGAACTTTAAATTCTCGTCCAATCTATATATATAACGGAAGCAAGGGCATTTTCAGGCGCTCATTCTGTCTTGACTGTACATCAATACTGGCAAACACTACCATTTCCTGAAAGTTCTCTTACTTAAACATTTATGTTGCACAGCAAGTTGCCTTCGCCTCCGCCCATGATAAAGCATCAGATAAAAAAACTTGATGGAAATCACAGTAGAAGTCAGCATATTCATGGCTGAGCGTTAAAGCAATAAATAATCCACCCTCTTTCTTTCTCACCCACCCACCCCCTGTCTTCAGCGCTTAAACATTAGTCAAGGTGAAGTGTTTTCACTGTTCTGTTGTTTTATATTGACTCGACAGAGAGTTGTGTCTCTGCTAAGCGGGTTTTCCATCGTGTGCTTGTTTGCCCATTAGCATTCAAAGCGGGTGAAAATGACTTGACCTTCTCTTGAAGTTTTAATTGAGTTCCTGTGTCTTCCTCCCTCTCGCTCGTTCCTCTCTTTCTCATCAGTACAATAAATGATTGACCTCATCTCATAGACTGGCGAAACAGCTGTGCATGATCTCTTTATAATGCCAATGTGATGGATGAACTTATTCACTCGTACTATCGCTTCGTCTCTTTGTTCACACCTCTATTGTCTTTCTCATCTGTTTTTTTGACATTTCACCTTTTAAAGTAAGATGTTTAAACTCCTGTTGCCAAACTTCAGTAATTGGTTTGTTAATTCTTTTGATTTTTTGCTCTCTGTTATGCTAAGCTGTCTACACCCGTATCCTCTTATCGGTCAGGTAGCATAATGGAGGTTCACTGCAGTATTGTCCTCAAGTAAAGGTTCAGTGTGTAACAAGCAGCCAATAAATATGTAGACATGAAAACATGAAAGCCTTTGCTGGATGTTTACACAGTTGTATTGTAGTTAATAATGGAGTGGTATGATGACACTGACATACTCATGTTTTACTCCCTGATCCCTTTTAAACACAAGAAACAGCTGTGTGGTTTGATAATGTTTAAATACAGCTTTTTTTCCAGGGATGGCAAAGGCATGACCCTTGCTACTCTCCCTCTGATTGGCTAGCACTTGTTGCCTTTGTGTGTTGCATTGGTTAGGTTTACGCAAAAATAGTGGGACTGGTTAGGGCACGAATGTCAGAGTACGCCAATCAGAGGTAGAGTAAGGAAGATAAGGATGGGTCATGTTTTAGTCATCCTATGACAACAAACACCTGCCTACTTGTTTGGTTAAGTTTAGGATAAGAATTATGGTTGGCTCTTGTCTCATTAAATATTTTATGTAAAGCAATGAGATGACTTGACATTTCGTACATACTTAACATAAAATAACGTTGGGGTTTAAATAACCTTGCTCCTCCATACATCAGAGATATTCTATCATTTTATGTTCCAGCCAAATCACTAAGGCCCTTTTTTTTTTCTATGTTTCTCGTGTGTCCCATAATAGTACTGGCGAGAGCGCTTTCTGTCTTCATGCCCCTAAACTGTGGAATTCGCTATCCTTTGGGCTGCATTCGTAAGTGCTATATTGTAGGCAACTGGACTTACTTGCATTTCTTGAAGACGTTTCGTCTCTCATCCAAGAAGCTTCTTCAGTTCTAAATGACTAGTATAGAGTTGCAGGCTATAAACCCTGTGTGGGTGTGGATTCCTGCAGAGTCGTAGGGGTCACGTGAGAACTTAGTTTTAGAGTCGTTAAGGTCATAATGTGAGTCGTTGACCCACCTGGCCACCATGTGAGTCGTTAGGGTCAGGTGGGACCAGGGGTGGATGGGTGTGAAGTTGTCTGGGGAGGGATCCCAAGACGACTTCACACCCATCCACCCCTTTGCATTGTAGGTGGGTGATAAGTAGTGTCTTACTTACTTACGATTACCATGGCCTGGATGACTGAGAATCTTCACAGACACTTTGGGCTGCATGTTTGTATGAAAGGTGCTTTGTATATAAAGTTGACCTGAGTTTTGGTTTCACAGAAGATGCAATTGTGGTTTCAGACACAGTTTTAAACATGTCGTGAGACAGTTATAGTTGAGCTCCGTGAGCACAGGTTTAGGCAACAAAATTATGCAGTTAGGTTTCAGAAAAAAAACCCATCATGGTTTGGCATGATATAACGTAACATGACATATGTCAAATGACATGTGTCACGTATGGTACTTCACGTACATCACTAGCATAGCATGCTACACATACTAGCATACTAGGCTATATTGTTATCTAAAGACGTCAACACTGACTTCAGGACGTGGACAATCACCTCTCGCCCACCTTGTAGGGACGTCTTTGATATTTTTACAGCTTTGTGCTGACATTATTGCTTTTAATGCTATGTCACGTCACTTCCTTTTCTGTTCCTGTAATATTTACTACAGCAGCTAGAGGACACTGCTCCCAATAAACTTCAGTATGGGCAGTAATAACCTGCTTGCACGGTGGTCCTAAGCGGTGGTTCTTTTTCGATGAAAGCTGGCTACTGTTTGTGATTGGCTTGCCGTGACATTCTCACTGTGACACTAACCAATCTCACTCCACTTGCCTGACCCTCACCAACCCAACAAACAAAGGCAATGAGTACTAGCTAGTCAAAAGGAGATTGGGTCATGCCTTCACCATCCCAGTAAAACATTTTTTGGCCACCTTACTCAGATGGACTTTGTCGCTCTTTATACTACGTCACTTGAATTCCTCCTTTGCTTCCATCATATGAGGAAGAACAGCCTCCAGCGTGTAGGTCACATGATCACAGCCCCATTGCTCACGACTATGTGGGCTGCATATGAATTATAGTGCGTTACTTTTTGTCGGTATAAATATGAACAGTGAATGAAAACAGCCTGAACAAGCAGACATTACTCAAACACAAGTCAGATTTGATCCATTCTCAGTCAGAAGCAGCACAGAAATGAATACTGAGATGGCCAAGTTGTTATAGCATCACAATCAGCTTTTCATGGACTTAACAACAATAGCAGTCGTCCAATACGGCCACCAGAGGATGTATTGTAGTAATAAGCTCAAAACCTCAACACACACATCCACTTAAGTGTACCTGCCTCCTGTGAGCAATGTATTCCCACTCTACAACTATCACTACACTAATGGTGACAATATTGTGTAATATAACAATTTTAGAGGACATCACGCTCCCCTTTCATTGTCACCATGAACAGAATTGACAGGAATTGATTTGGCACATTGTGACTATGCCGAGGAAATATACTGAGTGGTCATGACAATGAGATTTTAAGACGGTGTGTACACATTTGTCACTTTGGCATTTACACACAGACAGACACACACATGCTTGCTATGGCTCTAAAGGCTGTCTACAGCTCGGTACACACAGAGGCACAGTCTATACTCACGTAGAAACATTTCTTGCTTTTATATTTCAGTGAATGCTATTTTTGAGCAGGAGATTGACTGAGGGAGTTTATTAAGCTGTCTTTGGAAAATGAACTTCTAAGAAAAAAAAAAAAAAGCTGTCTGTGAAGTTGTCTTGTTTTGAGTACAAACCTGCCTGTTATTTTGTCTTCATGGCACCATGTAAGCACAAGTTTATACCGTGTGTCAAAATGATCTTTAATTATATTTCTAGCGTGGCTCCCTTCCAAGTTGTTGTTCAAGTTCAAATATGTTTATTTATTTC
This sequence comes from Epinephelus moara, assembly GCF_006386435.1. Classification (NCBI taxonomy): domain Eukaryota; kingdom Metazoa; phylum Chordata; class Actinopteri; order Perciformes; family Serranidae; genus Epinephelus; species Epinephelus moara. The sequence goes on along the minus strand of NC_065516.1, from coordinate 25,489,668 downwards.
TCAAATTTCTGGTCCTATATCATAGGATTGACCATCCAAACGGGAACTGCCCATTGGTTCGACATCCCATTGTTCCGACCATATTAAACCCATTGTTCCGAAGTCCGTTCCGAAATCATCATGATGCCCTGTGGTTAAGGTCTGGTTAGGTTTAGGCACAAAAACCACTTGGTTAGGGTCAGGAAAAGATCATGGTGTGGGTTAAAATGAAAAAGAAAGTGACAAACACATAAACCGTGAGCCTGCTCCGCCTCAAGCCGGTCGCGGCGCACCATACGCCCGCCACAAGCCGTTCAGCACCGCGGACAGTCGGACTAATGGGATGTCGAACCAATGGGCTGTCGAACCAATGACATGGACCCCATCCAAACTATGTCCAGTTTCGTTAATATAGTGTGTATGAAGTGTTACATAAATCATACAGCATCATAATTAATCTCTGTAGAGTCATTCTACTGCAGTGTTATTCTCTGGTCAGTAGATAATGTTGTGTGACCTTAAATGAACTCATCCTCATACAATGGTTCACATGATATCTAACGAAGTAGTGCTCCACGAATGATGTCACGTGCTAGACATAAAGTAACATAGGTTAGGTTTAAGAAAAGGAACATGGTGACCATGTGCCTTAAAATGACTCAAAGTTCACTTGGTACAGAACACACCTCCTGGGGGAGACGTCCTGTGTTTTGTGACCCATCCACCTCCACAGCCTTCCTTCTTATGTGACTACTTCCTTCTTTACTCCCATCAGCACATATTTAAAGCCTTCCCAAAAATGTGATTTATACGTGAATTACTGCCTCATGATTACGTGGGATATGGACAGATTTGGTACATTACTATTTGTAGGAAAATGTACAAACAGTGCATTAAAACAGCCTGGACCAAGGTACAAAAACATCCAGCCACGTCTATTCATCGTCGTGGTGCTGAAGGGAAATACAATTTTCCATCTATCTCATGCCACACACCTCAGTTTCATACTGTCTTTATTGACACAGGCAAATGAATCAGTGTCTGGGACTGAGTGTATCTGTATCACAGGCAGCCTCGTGTTGACACACATGTCAATGTTCATCTCCAGTCTATGGGGTAATATTGTACAGGCCTTTCCAGAGCAGTGTGTCCACACGAACACAAGCAGCCAGTGTAGTTATGGACGTGGCATAGTACAAGGCCAATATTAGAATATTTTTTATTTCTGCTTATTTAGTAGATGGCACAGGGCTTTGCATGGAATTTTAGTAACTAACGAGGTTTAGAAAGACAGGGACCTTGACTGTGTTGAGAGTACATCTTGATCATCTGCTATATAAGTTCTAATATCTTCAGCATAGAAACACACAGAATTGGTTTCTATTTTACAAGGATCAATGGATTCCAGTGTGATGTGTCTTTGCTCACGTGAGTCAAGTTCATGGATGAGATCAGTCACCAAATTAACCCTGCCTGATTGGAGTAATGTCTGAGAACATGTGGCTCTTCTGGCAATGTCACCCAAAACAATTCATTCATTCATTCATTTTCCATAATAGCTACTCCACCCTGGGGTTTGAACCCCCCTCTCCAAAGATATTTACATCTACAGGGTGTCCGCGGGGTCTTAAAAAGTATTAAAAGTTGATAAATCAAATGTGGGAAAATTAAGGCCATTAAAAAGTATTAAAAAGTCTTAATCGCGATTTTATGAAGTATTCAATTTTCTTGGCATTCAAGCTTTGACAGAAAGTATCCATGAAAAAAAAGGTCAAAAAAAGTTAATAACTTACAAATTATGGCGAAAAGATAGTTTCTTGCAACCCTAGAATTAAGATAAAAATATTCACAAACGAAAAAACACTTCTGGTTGCTGATAAGTAGTGTTTAACTTTTGATTTAACACTAAAAATTAAAACCCTCTGCGCGCACTGCAGCGCAAGCAGACAGATGCGCGACTCAGAACAGCATGTGTCACTGACACCAGACTCAGAGCACAGCGGACCGTTGGAAAATGTCACCATCAGCATATTTTACATCAATAAAATCTATTTTATAATTATTTTGAATCACATTGTTGAAAGAATTTAGCCGTCTGTGTTCAAGCAGGATAATAGGTCTCCATTCATTGCACGTCGGGCTTTCTATTTCCTTGTCGGAGATGTTTTCTTTTTAAATAACCAACCAAAAACAGTCAGTCAATTAAAAACACAAACTGGAACTGGAACATGAAATCTTATATGTCTAACAGACATTGCATCTCGTTCTTTGAGTTTACATATGGCTGAAGGGGAAAAAAAAACAACAAGGTTGAATATTCAAATTTTTTTTTTCACAATCGAATCCCGTGCCATCGAACGAAGCTTCAATTTTTTTTGGGTCAGCCCTAAATCCCACATGCAAGGGGCTAGCCATAAGGTTGCTGTTTTCAGCAAGTTGTCCTTGAATAGCTGATGTTGAGCTGTAGAGCTGTGTTACTTGTTATGACCTAAGGTGTATTTTAATAAACCTGCCTTTGTTTTAATTTATTCTTTCAGGCTTCATTCCTTCTCAGCTTATCTGAGTTCTGTTGTTTGTGCTCCATTGATTTAATTGCAAACTACAACTGTTTAGTAAGTTAAAGATGCGTTGCTGCTAACGACAGCTTGAAGTAGCGATGAGGTCTTAAGGTTTTTTTGGAAGGTCTTAAAAAGTCTTAAAAAGGTATTGGTCAGGTGTGTGCATGTGTGTATCTGTCTGTCTGCAGCCAAACTACTGGACCAATCAGCCTAATATTTTGTGTGCATATTTACGACTGTAAGCTCAAGGACCGCATGTTGTTGCTGTGTTTCAAAATTGCTGAAAAGCCTGTTTTATTGGCTGTTTCATAGCCTCACTGACTACTGACTCCTCACTCATCTTAACCGGCCAGTACAGGCCACAAGTCCTCATCAAAATCATGTAACAAAAGGCATTTCCCCATGGTATTGTGTTCAGGACGGGAAATACAATTTTCTATCTATCTTTTGCTGCGCACCTCAGTTTCATATTTATTTTATTGACACAAGCAAAATGAGTCAATGTCTGGGACTGAGTGTCTCTGTATCACAGACAGCCGCATGTTGAAACCCAAACAAATCCAACCCAACACCACCCACCTGTACCTCAAGTTCAATTAAAATTCTATTCATTATTTCTGTGCATCATATTGGCAAAGCCCCTAATAATAAATGGTACAATATTGTCAAATTATCAAAGCAGCGTTGGTGTGAGTGTTGGCTGTGAAGTTCAGGAACCAACTGTCTGACTAAAGCAGCTTTCTTTTTTCTCCCTCCTCTTTTTTTTTTTTTGGACTCAAGTCAAGTGCTTTAAATTGAGGCGAGCCTTCGGGGCATAGATTGAGATGTATCCAGAATTTTAATGTTCCCTTTTCAATTGTTTAGTTTAGGGAGAGCTGCCAGGTTCCCTGGTATCTGTCTCTCACTCACTCACACACTCTCTCTCTCTCTGCTTTTCTACACCTCTTGTTACCAGCTTTCTTTTTTCTTTCATCTGTCTTCCGGTCTTATCTTCTCTCCTCACCAACCCTCTTTCTTTGCCCATTTGTTTTTCTCTTTCTATTTGGCAAACACACAGACACATGCACACATACTCTGACCTGTGTTCTTTGTGTGTGTGTGTGTGTGTGTGTGTGTGTGTGTGTGTGCGTTGCAGGAATGTAAGCTCCGCAGGTGAGGAGGCGAGACGAAGGATGAGGGAGTGTGACGGCCTGACAGATGCTCTGCTCTACGTCATCCAGACCTCTCTGGGCAGCGGCGAGATCGACAGCAAGGTGTGTGTGTGTGCTAACTTTGAGCATCTAGGCTTGTGTTTATGTAATGTGCATGACTGTGTCTGCATGAATTCATTCATGCTCTTATCTTTCTCCATCAGTTGTGCTTTAAAAGATTATCATATAGTAAATGCGCTCTTTCAAACTAAGTCATGAAGTTGTGCTGCAGGAGAGAAAGGTGTCTCGTTACTTCTCTCGTAGACAAACTGGTGAAATCTCATTGCACAGGAGGTGACAAATAAAAAAACAACAATGGCTGAACCCCTTTTACTGCCAGCAGCAACAAGGAAGACAAATTTTAGTTTTCAAAGAGGGTGCAGTTCATCACCATGTTTTATTTAGGGCAAATTAAAGCTCTCAGATTCAAAGTGTTGCAGCACTTCTTGCTGCCAATTTAGCTCTGCCACTAGTCAAAGTTGAGCGAGTTTATGTTCACTTTTTGTTTTTTTCAATGTGTGAGGACACGTTCATGTCGACGTGGAGTGTATATGTGTGTTCATGACACAGTATGTGTGGGCAAGTCAATACTACATAAACAGTGTTGTGGATGGCTGACTTCTCAAGGTCTCCCTGTCTCCCAGCCTCTCCAAATGGCCATCCTTAATCACTGCTTAACTGCCCGCCCCTCTTCACCATCTGACTGCAGTCACCAGAGGAGTACTGCTGTCGCCACAGTAACAAAGACTGATTGGCAGGTGAACCAGCACGTGGTCACTGTTGAAACAGCGATGAACATTAGCCTTGTGCTCTTTATGTACTGCGTTTTTCTCTTCTTTTTTTCCAAGACCTGTTCTGCCATACCTCCTCCTCACACTATCTACTGTTAATGGCAGACTCATCTGATCTATCATTAAGAATAAATACTAGAAAATAGATCTCAAGGATTCAACAACATATGATTAATATAAAGTAGCACCGCAGATTATTTTTAAAAGGATGTATTTGTAACATCAGTCTGAGCAGAAATTATTAAAAAACTCCAGATGAGGATGTTCAAGTAACATTATAACTGATTATCTACCAGTTCATGTGCCCATTTACTCGTATAATCAGTTCGTCTCGGTTAGTGCTCTCACAAAAATTCCCCACACCATCACTCTCAGGATTCTTCAGGATTTGCGTTTTGATCATCAAGACGGTCTCAGCTCCCTCCTGCTTGCCTTTCATGTTCACAGATCCAGACAGAAATGCGCCAGATCAGAGGAATATTCACTATATGTAATGTGAAAATTATGTTTTATAGTCGGGCGTCCCATTAAACACAATCTACAGATTGCTGCTATTATGCTGTGAGGAATTGCACAGATGTGAAGAAGTTTTAGAGACATTTAAATAGGTTTCACAGTATGTACTGGCACACAGCTAAGAGCCAATTAACTTAACTGATAAAGTCATTTGACTGGTGCGAGACCTAATGCCAGTTACATACTGCACAATATTCTTTCTGTTATGATGGCCACTGTGTTAGATTAGGCAATTATAAAGTCATAAAATCTTGCTGTGACTTGGCTAAGAGACACGACAGACTATACATTGGTCCCTGAACAGTCAAAGCTTGTTGTCTTTCACGATGCGTATTATGCCATGGGGACGGAGGTGCAAGGAGCTGACTTCCAGGAGCAAGAATGTAATCAAAGGATAGGCTTGTGTTTGATGCTGGCTGTCTTGTGTTCGGTTGTCGTCAACTGTTACACACTTCATGAGATAAAACAATTGATTGACACTGCTCACGGCCATTATCGTTCTCAATCCAAGCCGACACCCTACGAAAGGTGGGTCTGGCTGTAATTTGTATTATGCTGTCTGAACCAGGCAGTAGGCAAATCAAACTACAAACATAATCAATGCAGTGAAATACTGACATTTTCTAGATTATATGATGTCAATATTCAACATTCACTCATTAAAGATTCATACTTTTATTTTGGGTTTCTACTAGCACATGTTAACATGCTTTAACACAGTATTTTCCTATGAGGTACACTTAAACTGATACTAATTTATGTGGGTATTTTTTAAGACTAAAAACTAACCAATAAAGGCAGCATTTGCTCAGCATCATTTCATTTTATGCAGATGATCCAGAGGTTCTCTATCCGGAAGTTATTGCAAACAAGCATTGCGATTTGGTCTACGAAAGCTTCTAAACACAACCAGACATGTTCCAGCAGGAATATGATCCAAATACAGCGAGAAATTTACGACATCTGCAACCACAGTTACAGGTTTCCCTGACCCATGACTGGCAGGGCATACATGATGATGGCTCGGACCTTGTTCTTTCCATTCAGCCAATTTTCAGGACCTGCCTTACTCTGTGTAGGTATATAGCTTTGGCTGTTTTCTTTGCAGCCTCTTCATGGTTCCCATTTGCCTGCAGGATCCCAAGGTATTTGTAGCTGTCCTGAACATTTGCAATGCTGCTGTCTGGTAGTTCAACCCCTCGGTTCTGGTCATCTTGATGTCATCCATGTAGAGGAGGTGACTGGTGGTTGCTCCACTTCGGAAACAACCATCAGTCACCTCCTCTACATGAATGACATCAAGCTGTATACATATATACTGTATATGTGTATATATATAAAAAAAATAAGGGAAAGCATAATAGGTCCCCTTTAAAAGTGCCATACAAAGGTCATACAAACGAAACCTTATAACTGAAATAACTGTGGTTTTGTATTCATTTTTTTTTTTACTAGATTCTTACACAGTTAATAAGAATGGGATTTTCTTTTGTAAGATTGCTGCTCAGTAGCTGACCCCAACCTCTGACCTCCCCGTGGACACACGAAGTACTGTGTAATCATTTTAATACCAAAGTCAGGAGTCTTTTTATTCCCTAAACCACGCAGCCGGAAAGAACAGCTCAAGGAATAAATGTGAAATAACAGATCGAAATATGAAATGTCAAAGTAAATTGTAAATAAAATGTAACTTCTCCTACATCATTCTATAATAGCATGTGAATAGAATTTCAGACATGACTGCAGCTCGCTGGAGTGAGACATTGTTTTGTTTGTTGCATCTCTTGAGGCCGTTCAATTACACTCCTTAGTTGTTTTTGTGTAAACCAACGGTCAGACAGAGAGAAGATTGATGATTCGTCTTTGTTAATTTCCACTCTGTTGACTCGATGACTCCCCTTTCTCACTGATACTGAACACACGCATGCGAGTACACACGCTCAGTGAAAGTACACACTTAAGCGTAGACACCACACACTGTAGGAATTAGTTTGCTCTCGTTCAGGCACACTCCTCGGCTGGCAGGCTCGCCTCTAAACTTGGTGTTTAATGGGGTGTGATACGATATATTGGGCTTGTCATTTTTCCTCATTTACCTGAGTTTCTTCTAATCTCATTTCAAAGTCAGTGCTAACAAAATACAGAAGCATATTACCTGTGAGATTATCTTTCTTTCCTTTCCGTCGCTCTCTGTCTCTCAGTCTCTCCGTCTGTCTGGCTCGTGGGTGGGGGGTGGAAGGCCGATAGTGTAAAAGTGTGAGAGTGGGCGTTTTTTATCAGTATGCTTTGACTTTGAGTTTGCTCTGTGTTTTCAAGCGAGATGTTTCATTAAATGCCATCAAACGCAAATCTCCCACCTCAACTTTCTCACTTTATTCATTTATATCTCTCCTTTTTTCATCTCCTCATGCTTCTCCCTACTCTCTCTCTCTCTCTCTCTCTCTCTCTCTCTCTCTCTCTCTCCTACCTCACTTCATCTCTCCCGACTCTCTTTATCTCCAGACTGTAGAGAACTGTGTTTGCATCCTGAGGAACCTGTCGTACCGCTTGGCAGCCGAGACGTCCCACGGCCAGCAGGGGGGGCTGGAGGAGCTGGATGGTCTGCTCTGTGATGCCAACGGCCGTGACGGAGAGAGCTCTGGCTGCTGGGGCAAGAAGAAGAAGAAAAAGAAGGGAGCTGATCAGGTAAGGGGAGAGATTAGAGGAGATGATGTAGAAACATAGATTGATGGGGTGGGCACAGTGAATAAAAAAAGTTGAAAGTGATGTTGGTATTGGGCAACAGGAATAGCTTCAATGCTCCTTGGCATAGATTCTACAAGGTTGTGGTACTCTACTGGAGGAATAAACACCACTCTTCCTCATTTGATTTTGGGTGATGGTGGTAAGTTCCCTGACACAGAAAGTCAATGGTCAGCTGTCGGTCAATGTTGGGGCGTTGCTAAGTGTCTGTCGCCCTAGTTTTTGTGGTGTGTGCCACACCGTCAGCCCTTGTTGGCTTTTTGTTGGCTGATTCAGCATGTCTGAATCGGTGTTGGAGCACCCGTCAGTGAATGTAATCACTCATCACAGTTCAGCTCAGAGCAGAGAAGAGAAACAGAAATGAGAAAGGCCGACAAATGGCTAAAGTCAAGATGACGTGAGATCAAGACAAACTTGTTATATTAGGTAAAATAATTTTTCTAGCCATTTAGAGCTTCAGCAGACACAGTTTGTAGTTGTTTGTGTAGTTTGCTCGCACACAGTACATATCCTTTGTTCTTCTAACATCAGCTAGTCAACTTCCTGACTAGCTAACTAGCGTCTTGAATCTGTCCTGTCAGTCTTCCAATTTCCAATTTTGAATGACGAATACAGACTACAGCCACCTTCTCATGGATGTATAAAGAATATTGGACACAGCGTTCTCTGTTTATTTCTATGAAAGCTGCTCCTTGGCGCATGAGGCCAAAAAAGTTTGACCTATCGGGTGTAAACTTACCCGGATCCTCTGCATTGATGGGCCCATGGGCTTGATCTTGTCTGCATCCAGCTCTGCCTGTCTTACTGTGTATCCTTCAATACTGCTCAATAATTCGACTATCCAACCTGAATCAGATAGTCGTCAACAAAATATTAGCCATTTTGTTGTGTCACGCTTGGCTTGGGTGGGACTCCTGTTTGATTTTAAATGTTATTAATAAAGAATCCCTCTCTTCCTCTTCTCTCTCTGTCTCTGTAAATAGTCTGTGTCAATGTGTGTCATGTGTTTTATGCCCATAGGGAAGAGGGGAAAGGACACGGTGTAGCCAGTGAGCTGCATTAGGCTGGAGAGCTGATGGCAAATAATGGATGAAATAAAACAAAAATAAAGCTTTGAATCTCAGGCTTGGATCTCATATATCAGTCCATTGGGTCTTAAGGACGCAAGTACGGGCTTTGTTTGTGTGTCTGTTTCAAGCCCATGGACAATTCTGTGGTGATTTTGTGGTGATTGTGATTCTCAAAATAATTTAGACAGACATCTCTCTCCCAATGTACGTTTATGGGAGGAAGTATTTTGGGGCCCAATGGCATCACGTGACAAGTAGTTGTAAGTCCACTGTTTGGCTGCTATGAAAATTGGCTTCAAAGCCTGGGGGCCTACGTTTGCTGGTATGGAGAATTATTTTCTTACATGCAGAACATTCGTGCTAGTTGGCAGTTGGCTGTAGTCTTTGCGGTTTGTTTAAGTTCTTTGGTGCTGGTTTGGTGTGTCTGGGCCTTATCACAGTCCAAAATCAACCATTGGTGGTCAGTTTGGTTGAGATCATGTGGCTGTAAAGGCCATAGCATAGGAATCGCATCATTTAGTACTCAGAATATTCAGTGACCCCCTTGTGCTTTGTATAGAAGCATCCGCATTCATTATGGTTCTCCACGTGTTTATTCTGGGATTTACTTTCATTCATCCCCCATCTGTATATATACACACGGGTGCAAAAAGAAGACAGCTTTTATGATGAAGCAGGAACGCAGTGTGAGTGGTGGAAGCAGCCGCGCCTTCAACAGGGAGATGTGTGGTAAATAATGGAAGACAGGGATGAAAATCACAGATCACAGAGTATTATGCAAGCTGAGTTGAAAGGCATTGGCTTCTTTTATAATGTATTAACTCATAAGCCAATTTTTCACTGCTTTTTTTTTTAAAAAAAATCACAGTTTATGTATTTGAAACTTTCTAACCTAACTTCTCTTGTCAAAAGCTTCATCATTCTTAGTTTATTTTTTTACTCTCCCTCTTCCCCGCTGTCTACTCTGTTATGCCCTTTTCAGGCTGTTAAGGTAGAGGTGGACTACCCTCCATGGACGAGACCTAATGTTTTGCTGAAGTCGAAAGCGCACCTGAACAGCCTGCAGAGCTCTTAGTGCGTGGATGTTCGAATTGTCCATGGGCTTGAAACAGACACACAAACAAAGCCCGTACTTGCATCCTTAAGACCCAATGGACTGATATATGAGATCCAAGCCTGAGATTCAAAGCTTTATTTTTGTTTTATTTCATACATTATTTGCCATCAGCTCTCCAGGCTAATGCAGCTCACTGGCTACACCGTGTCTTTTCCCCTCTTCCCTATGGGCATAAAACACATGACACACATTGACATGGACCATTTACAGAGACAGAGAGAGAAGAGGAAGAGAGGGATTCTTCATAAATAACATTTAAAAATCAAACATGAGTCCCACCCGAGCCCGAGCGTGACACAACAAAATGGCTAATATTTTGTCGGAGACTGTCTATAGTCTGTCTATACACCAATATGAGAGTGAGGGGTAGTAGGTAGTGAGATAGGCACAGACTGAGGAGAAGGGTAGAAGCCAAGAGACTGGGTCAGAGAGAGAGACAGGGGATTGATGTAGGGAAGAAACCAGACAGGAGAGACAGATAGAGAGAGACACGGGCGGTGATGTTGTCTCCTTATCATTTATTAGAGGTTCGGACAGCAAGGCCAAGGAGCAGCACTGAGCCTAAACTGGAGCTACACACTCCTAAACCAGTACTGGAACACACACACACACATTTCTTTATTTATTTTCTTGCTATCAGGGAAATTCTACGGGTTTCTGCTTTGTTTCAAGACATGTCTCCTGAAAGTTCTTAAGCCCAGTTCAGATCAATGATTAGCGACAAGATGAAACCATTGTAGAGAAAGTTGCAGCGGTGTGAACTGGCTGTCTGAGCTCGACTCAAGCCAGCTGATGGTGTCACCTGCAACTCCGCTGGTCAAATAGCCGATGGCTAGTTTTAGAACCTAAGGCTGGTCACCTGTTTCTACAGCCGATCGGCTTGTACTGAAGTCTGCTGGTCAAGTCAAAATGACCACAGACGGCGTGTTTGCCTGCTGCAGGTGCTCCATCCCTGCCAAACCCTCTGTTTTCGTCACTACTACAAATGCAACTGTAGCCAGTATCTCACTATCACTATCCCCATTCATAATTTAAGAAGCTACAAATAATATTCAGCCACAAAATAAGCCTGAAAAGCTGCAAACAAAGCAGAGAGTTGTTGCATAGAGATGATACACCATCTCATCCAGTTGCTGTCAGGTCTCGTTGCGAATCTTTGGTCTGAACTGGGCTTTCAGGCAAATAATACAACTTTAAAAATGGCACAAGTGATTTTTTAAAAATAAATAAAGATGAATTCGGCAACATTTCACATTCTTGCCCCAGAACTGCAACACAGATGGCAAATCATCGAGTGTTCTCTCTTGATTAATGGATAACAATGTCGGTATCCAGCTGTCTGACCAGACACTTTGAATGTGAATGTGTTATTTACATTACTGGCATTTTGAGGACAGGGCAGCTGCAGCTCAGCAACCTGATCAAGTTCCCCACAGCAGACAATGTGGAGCTCAAGCTGCAGTGAATTTAGCGGCGTTGGTGTTTTATGATTCTTAACCATGCATACACAGAAGATAAAAAAGGACATATGGGAATTCACCTTATTTAAAAAAAAACTTATTTGAATGCTGCATATGAACCAGTTTCTTGCACTGAGGCAAATACATTTGAAAATGTTTGATATACTTAATCTTTTGAGAATCCAAGATACACAAATTAACATTATGCATTCAGATTTAGTATGTAGGATGTCTCTAGGCAACAGAAAGTACTCTACTGTGAAAGAGTTGATGCCTCTTGTTATAGCGCCTCTACACACTTCAAACTATAAGATGCCTTTGATTTTTTGATCAGAGAATCTGTGTACAGATAAAAACATGTGCACACACACACGGTCACACACACACACACACACACACACAATCCACAGCACCTCTCTCAAGACACACACTAGCCTAGTTTACCTTGAGACAAGGGGAGGAGGAGAAGCAGTAGAGCGAAACCAAGGAGGTCGATAGGGAGAGGAAAAACTGAGAACTGGGAGAGAAGGATGGAAATAGAATAAGAAATTAGGGAGTAAGGGAGGCGAGCAAGAAATAAAAAAAGAGAGAGAAGCCAAGGGAGAGATTGAGAGAAAGAATCAACAGGAGAGAAAAGGGGGACGAGATATTAATGACAAGCAGGAGAGGAGAGAAATAGAAATGAAAGGGGAGAGAGAGAGAGAAAGAGAGCTAGCTGTGGGTTCATGCCTATGTGAAAGAGGTGTGGGCATGTCACTCAACAAAGAGGTTCAGACATCAAGGGACTCCATTGTAGTGGAGGAGAGGAGGAGGAGGATGGAGGTAAAGGGGAAGAAAGGTGCGAAGCTTTAGGTTTATGTCTCAAAGCAAATGTAGGAGGGAAACATTCTCTCATAGTCACTGTTTTCAGACGCATCTCTTTCCTCTCTATTTTTTGCCCTCTCCCACCTCTCTCCTCTATCACCATTCTCTCCCTCATAGCAGCATGACAGGGGGTGATTTACTCAGTGTCTCTGGCTTTTTAATAGGTCAGGGTGTACTGAGTGGAGATGTAGTAATGCATTCACTTAGACACACAAGAATACACATCCACAGATACCTCTCTTTCATAAATATTGCAGGTATGAAATCAGATGAATGCGAGGAGTGGGGAAACTGAATGACTGCTGCTGTTTGCTGCTTCGAAATTCACTGCTTAGGTGTATTGTTAGTTCAGGGGTATTCAGTTAAAATTCAAAGCGGTAGAGTTACTAAAGTTTTCTCACAGCAAAGGTCAGAATCTCATCACGTCTAAATGTGTCCTAAAACCTAGTCCTGCATCTATCAGATAAAATGAAGGACATGCATTTTCACATCATTTCAAATACTTATTGTCAGTGTTTTCAAAGCATGCTGTTAACATACGGACACATTGAACTTGTATGGCAACCAAAAAGAATTGTTATTATAAATCCTCCTAGCACAACGGACTTAAGGCCTAAATTTCAAGTAAAGGAAAGACACAATCTTCTGAATAACATAAATATAAAGTGCCTTTCCGTCACTGCTTATCCTATTAGGGGTTATGAGGGGGCTGGAGCCTATCCCAGCTGGCAATGGGTGAGAGGCAGGGTACACCCTGGACAGGTCGCCAGACTATCACAGGGCTGACACATAGAGACAGACAACCATTCACACTCACATTCACACCTAGAGTCACCAATTAACCTGCATGTCATTGGACTGTGGGAGGAAGCCGGAGTACCCCCAGAAAACCCACTTTTTTTTCTACTTCCTGTGAGTGAAATGGGACTGTGACTGCTCAACCAACAGTCTGAATCTTGTCTTAAATGCAGTTAGTGACATTGTCATGCATGTGTAGGTGCTCATCAGTGAGGTTTTGGTGTGTTTTAATAGTGTTCGTTGCAGTGAAAGCTGACTCACAGCTGTATGTTAATCCAAACATGGTCATGGTGTGTATTGCTACCTTGGTTAGAGCATGAAAACCAGTCTCAAGCCCCTTGTACACTGCCAGATTTTCCACGAATGTTGGGCCGTTTTGGCGGGAAGCTGTGAGCGTTAGGAGACACAGAGCCGGATTGGCGAGTTGATCTGAGGTTCCCAATTTTCCGCCTCGTAGGGTAGTCATATTGGCGGAACCCTTTTAGTTGAAAAAGACAGAGGCAGCCTTCTGCAACGGGAGGGGCTGTTGAAGACTTGTGGGAGGAGCTGTTGAGGACGCCGCACGTGCGAGCCACTGGCGGTGGATAAACAGGAAACAGATGATAGCAGGAATTAGCGAGCAGCTAGTTGCCAGAGGGAAACACAAACTTGACAGACACTGTAAAGATGAGCAACTGGGGAGACAAGGAATTGCGCGCCCTCCTTGTCCTCGCAAATGAAGAGGTCATTAACCGTCAGATGACGGGGACGATGAAGAACGGGCTGACTTACGAGAGAATTGCCAAAGGACTGACCAGCTGCGGCTTCCCTCCCACGTCACTGTTTACGTCACACGCTCAGCTACACGTTTTGTTACTTGCTCACGCCCCCCATTGCCCCGAAAAAGGCGCATTCTGTTCTGTTTTGCTGCACTCCCCGATTTTGTTTTCATACTGCCAATGCTGAAAGACTGATTGGGCTGTCCTGCAAATTTTCACAATTCCTGTTTAAAAAGGGCTTCAGATAGTCTCTATAGCCAGAAAGTAGCAGGGTGAGTTGCTCTCTATGCTGTCATTCCTCTCACATCTTTCTTATGCTGTTGTTCTCTCTTGAGAACTATCTACACGTGGTTAACAATCAATTAGATTGGCTTAACTGAGTGAAGCTACTGCTGTATTAACTGGATTGGCTGCACCCACATATAGAACCGTCACTCACGTGCGATTTAGTGTAACACCCCTGGAGCATCTGGTTTCAGCTGAACCTCCAGTGGTTTAACTTGACATCTTGCTGCATTGATGTACAGGTGTACTTCAGGACTGTGTGACATCTCAGAGCTCACTTTTGCTGAAACACACTTCTTATTGCTGGAAAAGAGCTTGCAATGTTTACTCAACTATCTTTTCATTAATGAAAGTTAACATAAAATAACCTGTCGCATTCTGTCTCCTCTTTCACAGTGGGATGGCGTGGGCCCCTTCCCGGACACAGCCGAGCCCCCCAAAGGGGTTCAGATGCTGTGGCACCCCACCATCGTCAAGCCCTACCTCACCCTGCTGTCTGAATGCTCCAACCCGGACACCCTGGAGGGAGCAGCCGGGGCTCTGCAGAACCTGGCTGCAGGCAGCTGGAAGGTAACTGCCTGATTTGATATGTTTCTCAGTGCTTTCAGACTTCTTTGCCACACATAAATATCATCAGAGCCCACAAGTATAATCACGAATTTACTGTAAACAATATTCAGGCACTGGTGTTTTGACTGTAGAATTAATATGCAGATGTTCACGCTGCTCTCACAGTCCTTGTACTGTACTGTCTACTGTTAATGTATATGTGTCCTTATATCTCTTTAATTGTCCATTAGTATGAAAGAAGGGATTCATCATTAGCTTGTCCTTTCTCAGCCATGCGGTGAAAGCAGAGAAACACAGTGTACACACATTATTTGTGCAGATAAACCACAGATTAAACAGTTTATTTACATTTTTATAGGGTGCTGTTCCTCTTTTATATCTTCTATACTGTTTTTTCCAACTTCATAGTACTGCTGTCTTATTGTTTCTCCTATTTTAACTTGCACTATTTTTACTCCACTCCATACATCAGAGGTATGTGGGCCCAGGGACCATGTTGTGTTGTATAAATGTTAATGTTGCACCTTGATCCCAGAGACATGCTCCTTTATTCTGCCCTGCAAAAAGATGTATGGTAAACTGACAATGAAGTTGATTTGATTTGTAAGTAGGACAAAGCTACAGTGTGCGTGCAAGTGTGTAATTATATGTGAAGGCTACCTATCTGATGGCTGAGTTCTTTTTAGAAACTCTCACAGCCTTTAACCGACAACTGCTCCGCACCCAGGCGGTTAGATGTAACAATACTTCTACCCTTTCACGTACAAGGATTAATAACATAGCTCTGATTTGGCGTCTGTTTATTTAAAATTTTGTAAGGATAGTTTTCAGAGAGTAATTTCACAGGATGGAAATTCTAAGACAAACTGGCCTTGCTTGCCATTGACAAGTTAACAAAGGATTAAAAATCAACAAGGACACTATGGCAGGTTGGGTGTGTGCCACTTTTTCTTTTCAACCCTGATCATCTAGTTCTGTCTTAAATCACATTCAAAGGCTGATTTGCAGTAATTACCACAGAGTCCAAAATATACACAGCTCAGACACTCAGTTTAAATAATGTTCTGTTTGCTCACTCCGCCATCCGGCTGACTTTGACGAATCTCCAGCACAATCCCATGTTTTTATATGTTCTATAGTATATAATATTGTTCAGCAGCAATGCAATAACTGTAATAATGTAAAGGCTCCAAGCCTGAACACACCAGGGAGTAGAGCCAGGGTTCAACAGCAGCTGACTGATGGAAACAGCTAGATGGTAATCATATATGAGTCATGCAGTCACATTGGAGAGTATTGGTAAAGGCAGCTTAAGCCTTGAGGGAGGTGCGTATATATAAGGGTATGAGGCAGAAAGTGTGAGGGTGTAACCTTGGAATGACCTTGGAAAACTGCATCAGACATTGTTGGTTGTAAACAGGCTATGCGGGAATGTTGATGGAAGTGTTTATGCGGTCAAAAAAAAAAAAAAAAGAAAGAAAAAGCTAAGTCGAAAGGTTACATTACTTTTGCTGTTTGTGAAAACTTGAAGTCTAGAGGCAGTTACAGACAAGGAAAGCACACTGTGGTCGAGATAGATGTCTCTGTGGTCCTGTAAATGTGCGTGGGAGTTGTATGTATCTGATTTTGGTTTTGTGAGTTTTTCCATGGGTAGTGGAGTGGACAGAGAAGCGGAGATGGAAGAGGAGGCTATAGAAAGACAAGGGAGAAGGAGGAAATGATGGGGGCAGGTGGTCTTCAGGAAATCACATTTTCTATTTTGGGGCCCGCATGCATGTGTGTGTATGTGTGTGCTTTGTTGTGTCTTCTCTAAGCCATCTCCCTCTCCTGACTTTGCTAACAGTTTCCAAAGAAGCTGTGTTGGCGTGCTGCTGGCACACTCTACGCTCTGTTCGCTAAGCTCTTGGTTAAGACATATGATCATTTCTCTCCAAGGGTGAATTATTTCCTAAAATGATTATGTGCACCATAGTTTGCCCATTTCGGTCTCCAAGAAAAACAATAGTGTTCTAACCTTAACGTACCTCGGAAATTATTCTTTTCACGCAGTCTTTTAGCTTCACACTTGACTTACTGATATCTATTCTTGGGTGCTGCTTAGCTCATCCCCAGTCTTCTACAGTTGACCCACAACGCGGCACCACTTGAGCCGTTTAGGGTTGAGTGGTCTATTTAAGCGTACCTTGATAGTTATTGAGGGAGGATAGAGTGGTCTCCAAGCTCAAAACTCTTCTCTCTGGTTCATGTAATTCTCCCTCTTACAGTATATCACTGGTGAGTCAGTGTAATGCCTCAGCCCTTCTTATATTGACCCGTCTCCCACTCGACCTCGTCCATTGTACTTCATGTCTCTTTTTCCTTTTTCCTACTGTACCCACTTTAGAAAAGAAAGAATAGATAATAGCAGATCTTCATTGTCAGATTGCGCAAGTTCAGCAAGATTCAATTTGCAAGTTCTGCATCAGTGCTATAATAAATAGGTAAAAAATAAACAGCAAATAGCAATAAAAGCTACGGCAGCTGTCACAGTGTTGTAATAAAGTCACTTGTGCCAGATAAGTGTTAGGGCAGTCAGACAGATTATGGGGGAGACGTAGTGGACTGATGCAGTGCAGATATAGCTCTAGAGAAAAGGCTATTTCTCAGTCTGGAGGTGGGAGCGTAGAAGGCCTTATAATGTCTTCCAGATGGAAGGAGTTCAAACAGATGGTTGCATGGGTGTATGGGGTCCTTACAGATGCTGGTGGCTTTTCAGAGACAGCATCAGCCATCAGTGTCCTCCAGGGCTGGGAGCTGTATCTCAGTGATCTTCTGTGCTACAGAGACAACTCGCTGAAGAGCTTTCCTATACAGTGTTGTGCGACTGTGATACCAGACAGAGATGCAGTGTGTGAGGATCCTCTCTGTGGTGTAGCGATAGAAAGTCACCAGCATCTGTCGGGGCAGGCCAGCTTTTTATGCCTCTGTGCTGACAACAGCTATGGCTGGAGGAATCCTGTTTTAGCTTGTCCATCTGACCATCCATTCGTCCCATTCTCGTGAACATGATATCTTAAGAACCCTTGAGGGAATTTCCTAAAATTAGGTACAAACGTCCACTTGGATTTAACAATGAATTGATAAGATTTTGTTAAACATCAAGGTCAATGTGACCTCACATCCGTCCCATTCTTGTATACCCAATATCTCAGGAATGCCTGAAGGGAATGTCTCCACATTTGGCACAAACGTCCCCTTGGACTCAAGGATGAACAAATAGGATTTTGGTGGTCAAAGGTCACAGTAATTATGACAAATTTTCACACAAATGACTAAGAGGATAAAATGATGAAGTGATGACATTTTATATCCAACAGGTCAAAGGTCAGCTTCAGTGTGACATCACAATGTTCTTCAAAAGTACTTTCCTGGCCACAACTCAATGGGTGCGGTTACATGATGACTTCTAATTCGGAATGAAATAAATCTGAATGAAATCATTCGGAATTA
Source organism: Epinephelus moara (assembly GCF_006386435.1). Taxonomy (NCBI): domain Eukaryota; kingdom Metazoa; phylum Chordata; class Actinopteri; order Perciformes; family Serranidae; genus Epinephelus; species Epinephelus moara. Next base: position 25,471,481 of record NC_065516.1, on the reverse strand, counting down.
AAGTCTTTCCAGGTAGTTTACATGGGAATTATTCATTCCAAATGAGGGTTTAATCGCCTTTTAGTCGCCTTTATTCGGGTCTGCGCAAGGTTTGGGGCAGTGAAGGTTTTTGATTGGATAGTGGGCGGGGCGGATGTTACGTGTTTACGTTTATCGGAAGAAAATATTGTCGTCCTCATTCCGGATAACAAGATGCTTGACGACGGCGTTCTTAGTGCCTTTTTCGGGCTTGTTTGCTTATATTCTTGAAGCAGCAGTACAACAACAACCTTGTTCTGCTATTGCTTCGTCTGTTGAGGAGGAGAAAAGAGGTAGAAGGTTGAAGAAGGGAGATAGAAGACCGTGCTTTGGGGAGTGGAAACCGGTGAGTGCAACGAGTCGTGGGCACGCTATATACGGCATCGCGCCAGAGGGGCAAGGAAATGAACATGCGCAGAAAGACTGGAATGAATTTAAAGAGGAATGAGTGTATACAAGTGCGAGTTCATTCAGAACTAGAAATGGAATATTCCAGCCCCTTACATCAGAATGAATTTTCAGTCGCAATGGACATTTTCATTCCGAATTATGTGTTTACAAGATCACTTTTAATAGGAATTAACTTTTATTCCGAATGAAAAGGGAATTAAACTGTCCATGTAAACGTACTCACTGTATTGGTGACACTAATCTTTGGTGCCTAAATTGAAAGTGTGGTGATTGCGTGGACCTTCTGTGCTGCCGGGTTGAAGCTGTGTGTGAAGCATCCTCATTTAAAAGGTTGAAGCATTGTCTGCTGTCATGGCTACATATCAATCTGGACAGACGTGGATGTAAACTGTAACTGCAACCTGACTGGTTGGCAGAACTGCGAGACTGTAATTCTAGCTCAGCTTGTATTCACAATCTGTTGCTCTGTCTGGTTAAAGACAGAAAATAATCAGCGTGGTGACAATAAGACAGTGTAAGAAAAAGGATGAATGGATTAAAGATTCCACAATGCACAGGTGTGACCACAGTGACCCCATTGTAAGGAGAAACCAAACAAGCATATTGTCACAAGCATGTGAAGAGGATGGTTTTGGTATTTTTGCCATGCACTGTCTTTTGTATACTTTGCTGTGTGGACACAGTTGTTATTGCTGTGGCCTTGCATCCTCTTTATCCCATTCAAGGAGAAGACTGTTGAATAAAACCAAAAAAAGTAAAACCTTTGTTTTAGAAATAGAATTTTTCTTTATTACTAAATCTTAACAATGCTCTTGTGAAGTACATTGCCACCACAAATGTACCATGGGATTGTTTTTACTGTTGCCTGGCTACGATACATGCATTTAAATTTTTGCTATTTTTGCTATCCTCCCCCTGATTTCTCCTCGTCAGTGGTCGGTGTACATCCGGGCTGCTGTGCGTAAGGAGAAGGGCCTTCCCATCCTGGTGGAGTTACTGAGGATAGACAACGACAAGGTGGTGTGTGCCGTGGCCACCGCTCTCAGAAATATGGCCCTGGACATCAGGAACAAGGAGCTCATTGGTGAGTACTGATGAAAACTTTTCCCAGAGATGATATTTGGTGGTGAAACATCCCCGCCTGGTAGACAGTCATTAGCTCTTTTCAATCTCTATCAAGTTACATGAATTTGGACACCTGCAGTGCTGTGCTCAGTTGCAGTCTCTGTTGTTTGTTTGTGAAGAGCGTCCTGAAGCCCATTTTCATCTCTAATTGCATTCTCTCAAAGCTGCTCCACTGTGGTCTGTCCCTGTCACATTGCTCTCATTTCGAGTATGCAAGTCAAGAGCTTGTGTACAAGTGATGTAACACAAGGGTAAAGAGCCTGTAGCCAGTTGCACCAATTAGAAGTAATTTAACACTAATGCCAGCCTGTAGTTACCTCATAGTAACATAGTTTGATGGCTCACTTGGCTTGTTCCACTTGGAGAACTTTGGTGCTGCTTTGGCATTTTGACCTAATGGGTTAATGATGTCTTTTTTTGAGACCATTATTTGGCAATCACAAACTACAATCAAGACTATATGATGAGCTGACATTTTAAATAGGGTTGCCCCATGAAAGTCAAAGATTCAAATCATCAGTGAACCTGCCGTCGACTGAGGAATGGGGGGCGGCATTTTGATCCCCAGATTTAGCTGCAGAGTGAGTGCTCCTGGCTTTCACACTGCTCTCCGGAGTCTTGGCAAAACATGTTGTTGCATCTCCAGTCTTTCATTAGCGTAGTTAGCATGCATCAGCTCAGAGGGCTAACTTGGCTTGTTTACTATATTACATGATCATTGCTGTCATCCTGAAGGTCCCAATGAACCCTGTTAAACTCTAACTCTGTATGGAAAAACAGGAACGAATAGTCAAATGCTTGTATTAAACGGACAAATCTGAGAACTGAGGATGTCTTGTAATTTAATTAATCGAGGCCAGAGTATGTTTGTTGTGAGAAAATTAGAGTAATACGGAGAGACAATTCAGGGAGGTGAGTAAAGTAAAAATACATGTAGAAAAAGATGTAGCTGTGAGAGAAAGTACAGAAAGAGGGAGAGTGTGAGAGATACTCTAGCAGGGGAGATGATCAAATCAAAGAGCTGCATTGGGCTTTGAAAAGCACACTGTGGTCATGAGTGCGCCTCAGTCAGGCTAGCTGACTGGCAGCTACACCACATCTAGTGACAAAGGATAACTGGTTAGCTAACACATTAGGATACTTTTATATTGTGTGAATGCTCACATGTGGATGAATGTTTCCCTCTGTGTCTACAAATGTGTTTATGTGTGTGTGTGTGTGTGTGTGTGTGTGTGTACAGTATGTGAGCATGTGGCATCACCCCTCACCGTCTCTGGTATCTCGGATTATCTCGGCTTCCTGGTGGGCTCAGTGGTTTCTATAGCAACCCCGCTACCCTCAGCCTCAGACGAGGGACATGTGGAGCCTCTCTGGGTTTCGCCGAAGTGTTTGTAAGAGCGACAAGGAATACCACAGGCACAGCTCAACACGCCCATACACCACGTCTGTCTGGCGCACGGCTGCAGATTACAGGATAATTGAGGGCTTTGCACAAAGACGCTTATCAGTCGGATTTGAATGGTTTTTGTTTATGTTTGTTTGTCTGTGTGTTTTCCTTTCCTCAATGCACCTGCAGATGTATCAGCGAGTCATTTGAATATAAAGTTAGGCGCTGTAGAAACCCTCACAGGTGCATTCATTTATTGTTTTGCAAAACACGTTTTAAGGCACATTTTCTAGATATTAGATAATGAAATATGGGCGCAGGAATTATTTAAATGCACTTGATCTATATCGACTCAAACAGAATTGTTAATGCAGTAAATTAGTGTTTCCCCTGCCACCAACCAGGTAGCGTTTATTAATGTTTAATGTATAATATTAATAGGATATTGTAGTATTTCAAGGTCAAAATGCTGCTATAAATCCCTTTACATTAAATCTGCCTGAAACATTTGCTTTCACATTTTCTAAATAGATGTGAATAAAATTTAAAAAAAAAAAAAAAAACAGTCCACATACTGACATGATTTAATCGAGTCTTCCATTTGACCTTTTTTGACGAGAACAGCTAACGTCTGCTCTGGAAATCATTAAAATGTTCGCTAATTGATTAAAAGCAATTGGTCAGTTTTTACCTTTTAGTCATTTATAGCCATTAGCTCCTCAAGCAGAGAAAGATAAAGAGGAGTTATGGAATGAGAGGCAGACACTGTAATGGATGTGCACTTCGTCGAGAGAAAGGCAGGCAAAACACACAGGATGATTGAATAATGTAATTACTTCCAAATTCACAGGGAAAATCAATTCAAATTTGTTTGGCATTTTCATTTGACTACACGCTTGACTTATTCAGCTGCAGGATAACATGGTTTAAGTCCTGCGTGTGATTAGCTCTCCCGGTGTTATTTCAGAGACTTAAGAGACAGACAATAAGACAGAGATAGAGTTATGGAGGCAGATTAAGATATGTAATAGAGAGAGATAATTAGGGGCATTGCAGATCATCATTTTCCCGTAGCAACCGCGGCTGGCACCATCAGGAAGGTGCTGGCAGACTGATTAAAAATAGAAACACCTGGGCAGGAAAACAGAGATCTTGAGGAAGATTGGTGTGGTTTTGACTGTTACGCAGTTAACATTATTATTATTAACTGTCTCAAGACGCTAATAGGTTAATGTGACACTGGAGTATGATCCTCCAAAACCAGATGTATTAAAGCTTCCTTAAAGGAGACCTATTTTGCTCTATTTTAGATTCATACTTGCATTTTGGGTTTCTACTTGAGCATATTTACATGCTTTAATGTTCAAAATACATTATTTTTGTCATACTGTCTGTGCTGGAACACATTTGTTCAACCTCTGTCTGAGATGCCCCATTTCAGTGCCTCTACCAAAAAGTCCAGTCTGCTCTGATTGCTTCTGACAAAGCGAATGACTTTAACAGAGTATAGGAGCTCTTTCTACCATGAAAAGTCACCAATAAAAGGCTTCTAAACCAAAATCTTCACAACTCAACATGTTATAGTGGAAATTTGATCTGAAACTGGGAAGAAAATGATCTAATTTGCAACCAAGATTACTTGTTTCCCTGATTTTAGCATGTTGCTACATGTAGCAGTGTACTTGCAGCGGGGGAATGCCTGCAGCGTAGCTGAGTGGCACTTTCTATCTTAGAAAAAAATCACCAATGAAGGGTCCGTACACATGCCACGACTTTAACCGCCTGGAAAGTGCGAGGTCAGGTGCTAGGCGCTACTCTTGTGCCTTTTTTGTGCCAGCTTTCAGGGGCACGGCAGCAGGTTGGGTCTGAGGTTGCTAAGTGTCCTCAACAAGCACCATATCACAGCCTGTTTACCTGAAATCCTGAGTGCAGGGCTGTTGTCTTTCCAGGCGCTGTTTTGTAAGTGTGTATTAGACCAAAAACATTGTCCTGGGACAGGTGTAAAGCTCTGGTAGCCCTGCACTAAAGTGATCAGCCTATATATTTCCCACAGACTGATATTTACGGAAGACGAAAAAGATATCTGTCAGCTGTGATTGGTTGTCCCTCGTCACATGACATGCGTTGCACGCTGCTGCGTTCCAAAAGTTTAATTCTGTTTATCCCAGGGTGCAGCCTTGCCCTGAAAAATAGGGACTTAGGAACGTGTGTGCACCGCAGCAGCGTGGCTGTGGCGTTTGAGCATGTCTGCTGCGCATCTACATTGAAAACAAAGAACGTGGTGCGCCCCTCAAAACTTTTAGACCAAAATCTTTAGAGCCAGACTATGATCCAAAATCAGCAAGAAATGAAATAACTTTGGCAAACAAGGCTACACGTTTCCCTAACATTAGCATGTAGCTACATGTAGCACTGTAGGCTGCGTATTGTAAACACTTGCAGTAGCATACCTGGAGCAGATGACCATATAAAGAAATCCCTCATGAACTGACATCAGCTTGTCTCAAAAGTAGGTGAAAATGTTGACAACAGAGTGTTTAGAACGGTCTGAAGCCTTAGGTATTTCCTTACAGGGTTTACTTTCACATTCATTTAAAACATCTGACACTGTGACATTATAAACTGTATATGACTTAAAATAAGGAAAGGTGTAGGTCCCCTGTAAGCCATTTCAGCATAAAGTGGCAGAAAGATTCTTGAACAGGCCAGTCGTTTATCATGTTCTTATGACCAGTTCTATTCCTTGCATTAGAATATAAATATTTAATGACCCTGGATTGTTCCTCAAATTAATGAAAAAGGTTATCTAGATGTTTATTTTCGTCAGCTACTCTTAATTTGTCTCTTTATCTTTTTGGCTAAAAAAAAGTTTTATATGAACTGACATTGTTGTGGTTTCACAGGCTTGTAAACAAAAATAATGAGGTAAAAGCAGCTGGAAAATGCATTGAGCTGCAGGGTTTGTTGTTGATTCCCAGTGGGACTGTCTTTACCAGCAGCCCTCTCAGGGATCCATTAGTTCAATATTAAAATTGCCTGTTGCACCTAACAAGACAATAACAGTAACCTGGCTCTGTTTAGCCAGCTATCAAACATTATTTAGTTAAAACTGATCAATATCAGTGGAATAAACCATCAGTTCATGTTTAAAATCAGCTCGCACATCAACTTATGTTCCTCACAGTCGAGACAGCCAAATGGTCAATGAGCCAGAGAGCAACAGTCAGAGTTAATGACACACAATGTCACAGAAACACAGAAAGCCTCAGAGATGAAGAGGGGAAAATGGAGAGAGGAAGAGAAAAGTGAGAGGGATCAGGCAGGGTTGAGCCTTTGCTCTTGGCAAGCTGTGATTTGATACATGTCGACAGGAAAGAGGTAGATGCCAGGCACTCCTGAGAGACAAGCCCCATTTGGCCCATGTTCACAAGCTTTATTCACCACAGTGACTCTAACCTCTGAGTCAAACACCTTTTCCTTTACACCATGCACTTGTGCAGAACAACAGTTTAACCTGGAGCGACAAAGTGATTTCATGCAGCAGTTTAGGGGTCTTTGTCAGATCAAAGTTGCGCCTAATTATAATATCATTTCGCATGGCTAATCTAGAGTAAATCACCTCTTCCTAAAAATGAAAATCTTTGTCACTTAAAAACTCGTGCGATAGTGTGTCATAAGCTGTTAGTGCCGGTAAGTTTGGCAGCAACAGCATGGGGGAACAGTAGTTTGCATGAGAGCTCAGCAGAGTGAGCGGAGATGAGAATCATCTTTCGCACACAGTAACCTCGGAGTGTCAAATCCTCAGGAAAGCACTGTATGAGCGAGAAAGCGAGAGGGAGGGAGCAAGAGGCACAAGGCTGGAGAGGAAAAAAGGAAACAGCAGAGAGAGACAAAGTAAGGCTGAATAAGGGAAGATGAAACAGAGGAGGAAGAGAAAAGGGCATTGCAAGCTAAAGATGTATATGTACGCTTATAGCTCAGTCCCTATGTAATGTGATTTAGTGGCATATTGATGTCGCCAAGAATCATTCTTCTCATCTGTCAACGTTTTTGTCTTTCTCCTGATTTCACCTCCTTCATAGTTTTTGATTTGCATAATGCACTGTACGCCTGTGTAGCAATAAATGAGTCCCATTCACTGCTACACCGTCTGTCAGCGCAATTCTTCCCCATTTACTTACAGATGGTAATTTGACACACATGAATTGGGAACAGCACCAGAATGCCAAAAAGACACTGTTTCATTTTTATTTTTTTTAGATACAGCAAGCATTTAACTAAAGGTTCCCTTAAACACACGCTGTGCTTGCAACCAAATCCAAACCAAAGTGAGTATTTAATAAAAAAAAATAAAAAAAAAGATTAATGCAAAAATTAGAAGAAAAAAAAAACAGTATTAATTTAAGACAGTAATGAATTGATTTCATGTTTTGTACAAAGTGACTGGCTCCGACTGCTAAATCTAATTGAGTTTCTGTATTCCACAGTAAGAGTTTAATTTAAATTCCAAAAATGAAATCCTAATATAAAGTCCTACAGTATACCGGGGATTGCATTAAATATGTGATGCATAGTAATATGAAGTTGGATGTGAAACTTTTTGAGTTACACTTTTTAAACAGACGTACTTTATTAAAGCATTTGGATTCAGGTTTATTGCTGGACCAAGCACATTCAGCACCCTGGGCAAGCCTCCCCTGGCGGCCCCCAACCCCACCCCCCAAAAATATATAGACCGAAAGAATGAGGCTGCAAATATAAGTGGCTGAAATGAGTTTTCTCCCTGGGGTGGCTGGGCCCAGCCCTAGAGATAGGATAAGGAGCTCGAACATCCGGAGGGAGCTCGGAGTAGAGCCGCTGCTCCTTCATGTCGAAAGGCCAGTTCAGGTTGTTCGGGCATCTGATCAGGATGCCTTCTGGGCGTTCATGGCACGACCCACTGGTAGGAGGCCCCGGGGCAGACCCAGAACACACCGGAGAGATTACATATTTCATCTGGCCTGTGAACACCTTGGGGGACTGCAATATTTTAGCATTGTTTTATAGTGATATTTGTGATGTGCGCAGTAGGGGTGGGAATCGCCAGAGGACTCATGATACAATATTGTCATGATACTAGGGTCACAATACAATATTACTGTGATACGTTGTGATTTATTACCTTTTTTCAAACTGCAAATCATTGCCCCAAAGGAAAAGTTTGTCAACATCAGTTTCACCTCTTAAGAGTTAGTCTGTTCATCTAACTTCAGTCATTTCTATGGAAGGTAAATGGTAATGGACCTGCACTTGTAAAGCACCTTTCTGGTCATCTGACCACTCAAAGTGCCTTTTACACTAAGAGTCACATTCACACACTGGTGGCCGAGGCTACCATACAAGGCGCCACCTGCTACTCAGTTTTTAACACACACACACACCAATGGAACAGCCATTGAAAGCAATTTGAGGTTCAGTATCTTGTTCAAGGATACTTCGACATGCAGACTGGAGGAGTCAGGGATTGAACTGTTTAGTGGACGACCCACTCTACCTCTGAGCCCACATGCAGCAAAATGTGATGCAAAGCAGACAGACTGAACAAAACACCATCATAAAACCTGTCAGAAATGCAACATACACCTGATAGACTGAACTGTGGGCAGATTTAACACCATCCATTAAGGTCATGAGCGAAATACTTCACATGCAGGTATCTCGCTAACAGAGTGGCAACACCCATGTTAGAAGCGTTGCCTGTTACATTCTTGTGCTGCCTTTTTCAGGAGGTCTGTAATGTTTGCTACAGAGTGACTTGTGTACTGATCTAGTTTGGACAACATGAGACAGCAGTCATCAGTCCTCTGTGAGATAATGTGTCGTTATAGTCACATATGAATCCACTGACCTTGAAGTCCAGGTGTCACAAGTAAACGCCACCCTTCCTGTTGTACTCCAAGGTTCCTCAACTTTATGATTCACTTCTCTGTGGAGCTTGGGCCAACTTTAACAGCAGGGCGGAGTCACTACCTGGGTTCATGAGTTTTTAGCTTGTAACAAAAGCCTTCGTTTTCAGCAATGCTGTATGGACTCAGATCTTTGCACATGAACTTAACTTCTTCGCTCTCTCAGAGTTGGATGGTAGTTTTGTCAAGCTAAGTGTGTCCAGTGTTGGTTGGTGTTTCGGCGGAGCGGGTTTAGCATTAGCTTGGCCGTCGGTGGCTAGCACTGTCTCTGGATGTTGGCGTGTGAAGTGAGCCCTCATGTTTGTAGTATTCCCGGAGTATTTTATTTTCATATGACACTGCTTGCAAACCGAATCTGTCATGTCCAAGTCCTTCTTTCTTAAAATATGTCCAGATGTTTGACTGAAACGTAGATGGCGCACATCAGCACCATCTAGTGGACCAAAAAAGCAATGGATTTTATTATTCTAGTACCAAAAGTTGTATTAAAGTGTGTGTCTGCAAAAATTAATAATGTATATGATAAAAGATTGGTACTTGGTGACCGTGTATTGGTACAGTATTGCCACGCAAATATCGCAGTACTGTGCTGTATCGTTTTTTTCCTCCACCCTCAGTGCACATACAGTCGAGAACTGCAGCAAATGTTTGAAAAGACATCAAGAAAATCTTACCAGTCACCTTCTAAATACCAGATTTGCTGGCTACCTTCCTGCGCTGGGACTACAGTAATTGACCTCCAACATCAAACGAGGCTCACCATGGATTACTTGAAAGTGGCTCAAGCCCACATCTTTCATGTGAGTCAGGGGGCGCTTGTTTGGGTGCACGCCCAAGTTTGATCAGAATGTTCTGTGATAGGTGAAGAAGTTCCTCAGTTCTGTTTGCATCAGATCAAATGAGGGAAAAAAACCCTCAGAGTTCTGATAACACTTTTTTTTCTGATTGCTTACTGGTTGCAGAAGACACCCCTATATTTAACTTCATTTTGGCAGTGGTAACAGGATCAGTGCTGATTCTGAAATGGTGGATAATGAAGACTTTTCTTTGTGAAAACCAATTGTTAAAACCTCAAAGAGAGAAAATGACTTGTCCACTTATGTACATGTCTCATTTCATCTTTTCTTTTTTCCCCCTGTCACCCTTTCTCCTGTTTCTTTGTCCTCGTCTCTTGTCACACCACACCTGTTTTTGGCTTAAGCCTCCCCTCCCACTCTCCCCCTCTCCTCATTTTCACTTTATAATGTTGTCTTGTCAACAACCTGAATATCATTCCCCCCTTTTTCTCCATCTCATTCTGCTTCTTTCTTTCTTTATTTCTTTTCAAACCTCCTCCTCCTCCTTTCATTTGTTCATCCCACACCCACCCCTCCCTCCCCGTCTCCTTCCCGTGTCGTTTCAGACATGAGCTCATAACGCCCTCTCTCGCAGTCTCTCGCTCTTTGTGTCTCGCGTTGATGACATCGGTGCTGGGGAGTGTTACTGTGGAAACCGGACTAGTGCGCCACAGGGATGTCACTAATTGCATGATTGCAAATGTGTGTGTAAGCGTGAGAGTGTGTGTCAGACACACTGATGTGAAAAAAACTGACCGGTTTTAAGCCTTTAATCTAAACATTTTATTCTCCCATACACACAAACACATATACACACACACACACACACTCATTGACAGGATGTACTCAGCTAAAATTGCATTACATGCTTATCCCACTTTGTGGATTCCTGGCCACACCAAATATTTATAGATCACCAGAGAATGTCCATTTTGTGTTTTCCTCACCCACGCCAATTTTTACATATTTTGCCGTCCCTGCTGTCAACAGACTGCACCGTGGTGAGCTTAAACAACTTTGGAAGGATGGCTAGCCAAAAAACAAAAGGAAGAGAGAGCGGCCGTGACCACTGACTCACACTTGGTTGACACACACTCCTCTGTCCCTGTTGCAGCGGTACTTTACGAAATTTCTGTGTCGCCTTCGGAATGAATCTCTCGTGTGTGTGCGGGTTTGGCATGTCTTTTATCAGCACACTTTGTTCTCCCTGGCATTCTCTGTCCTCTGCTCCACTGTGCCAGACTGGGGAGCACGACAGACAGAGAAATAGAAATAGAGAACAATAAAGAGGAATGGAGAGGGAAAGAAAGGGCTGTCAAATGATGAGATTTTTTTTGGGTCTCACAGCTGTCCCTCCAGGATCTGACTTATGTGCTTGATCTCTGGAGGTGCACAGATACATACTTTTTCTTTTCTAAATGACTTTGACATTTTCAAAGTAACTGATTTTAATCAAGTAAAATGATGGAGAAGCTATATAGTGTAGCTTACGCTTACCATCAAAATGGGAATTCTCTGTCACTGTGAGTGCATAGATAGAGGGTGCGTGTGTGCTTGTGTGTGTGTGCATCTATACATCTTCCCGAGCAGCATCTTCTGCATGTCAGTAGAATGTCTCTAATGAAGCCACAAGTTTCTCACAGAGGGGAAAAAAAAATCCCCGCCTTGCCTCCCTCCCTCTCTCGCTATCTCTCCCTCCTCTGCAGTTTACACTGTAAACCTGTCACCCACAGACATCAAAGAGAGACACAGAGGGCGAGATATAACTGGTGTGAAAAGCACCAAACACAAGAAGGCAGAATATTTTTACGACGGGGGAAGCGACGGCATGCCGCTTTCCAATTTACCTCCATTTCTGACCTGTTTAAACCTGCTGTGTTTCATCTGTTTGTTCTCTCGTCTGCATTTCATTTTATTTGTTCATTTATATATTTATTTAATCGCAAGTTAAAAGGAATACACCTCGCACTGCTGCTGGGAAGCAGACTGTCTTTGGAGGTCATTCATATCTATTTTGGTTTGATGAGAATTTGAGGATGTTGATAATTGGTGACTACGGGGTCTGTGCGTGTGTGTGTGTGTGTGTGCGTTTATATGTGTGTGTGTACAGTATGAAATTCATATTTTTACTTCTTTGTGGCTGCTTTCCAAATGAGCCAGTAATCCAGAACTCATTAGAATGCTGTGTTTTTTGTGATTTGGATTATAGTAAGGGAAAAATAAGTGCAAATAAAATGCCCCTCCCTCCTCTCTTACTGACAGTATTGATGTTTTAGTGTATCTTTAGGGTGTCTTTCTCAACATAATTCTGGTGTATGGACTTATACTTGTTTGAACTCCAGAGGCTGACATCTAAGGCCCATAACTTGTCAAAGACGTAATATTCCCACATAACAGAAACCAACACCCTGTTGCTTTGAATCTGGCGCCCCCTGTCGAAGATGTCATGTACTGCTGATTAAATTACTCCCCGGGAACCTCACACAAAGACACTGAAACACAAGTTTTGACACCAAACTTTAAAAGCAGCTACAGCACCTCATAATTATACCCCAGTTAAAATTCAGCTGGTGTCAAATCCACTCATTCAGGCAACACTTTAACTGAGTGCTTCCCCTGTTAAGAGAAAGATTGTTTACACACATGATATTTATCTGAATGGTCTAAAAGTGGTCAGATTAGTTCATTAGGACAGCAGTTGCTCTTAGTTTTTTTATCTCAAAACTCAAAAGAGATTTCACAGCTGCAGGCTAAACTACCTAATAAGGCTGCAGTCAAGAGGAAGAACTTAAAGTCCAAGACCAGGTCTAGTGGTGTTCGAGACAAAGCCAAGTCCAAGACAGTCAAGACCAAAAGAAGACCAAGTCCAGAGCAAATTGCGTCCTCTTCAAGACCATAACAGGCAATATCTTGTCAATTCCCTCATCGTTCTGGTTCCTTAACCATACTCTGTATTGGTTCTTTTTCAGTACTAAATGATTTCTTATAAAATCAGAACAGCATTAGAATTTATTTGTAATTTAAATATAGCTAAATGATACTTCTGGAGCAGCAACAGTTATGTTTACTGCGGTATATAAACTAGGACTGGGCAATATATCGCCATTGTATCAATACTGTGAGATGAAACTAGATATCGGCTCAGATTTTGGATATTGAAATTGAAACCAGACTGTTCTAGCTGTTCTATTATTTGTATCTACCCACTAAGTCATTATCTCCAAATTAATGCTGATTATTTTTTTTTAAATATAGTGTAAATGTTTTGTGAAAGCATCACTAGTCAACCCTACAATATCGTCCATATTCCCCAGCCTTAATATGAACTGAATAGTATCTCTCTGGAAACAAATCTAAGATGTTATTCAAATAAAAGTAATATTTCTGACGACAATATACTGAGTGAAGATGAGACAGAATGAAGAGAAGATCAGTCAGTCATCCTGTCCTTTGTTCTCCTCCCTCTGCTGATGTGATTCACAGCCTGCAGGTACCGCATGCAGAGAGAGGAGGGGCTGATTTATCTCAGCCTGCAGCTATGTTTACAAGAATTTGCCAGATTATTAAGATACACCGCAAACTAAGTTGTACAGTTAGACCACAGACATGTACATGGATTACGTGTTACGTGCTGATCTTACGTGAAACGCAACAGCAGTGGATGAGAAACTGCAGACAGTGCCAATTAAAATAACCATTTTTGTCCATGTTTACATGTTTATGTCTTGAGAAAGTATTGACTTTCTCGTTGAGGTTTTATTGCACTTAAAATAACAAGTGTAGTTGGAGGAGTTCAGTCCCAACACAGAGAGCAGAGGAGATGCTGCAGCCTGTTAATAAGTACAACTGATCCTGGATCAGCAGCCAGGAACAACTTGACCAGTTCTCAACAGCTGAACCCAAGACCAAAATAATTAGTAGACAAGAAAACAAGACCAAGACAAGAGCAAGACATCAAAAAAGTAATCTCGAAATCGAGACCGAACTCGAGTCGGCCTACTACAGCCCTCTACCCAATGTTTTCTCTTACTACGATGGTAAATGGCTTTTATTTGTCCAAGAACTTACTCATTGAACCCAGAAAGGCTTTATAAACATAACACATCCAGAAGCTTTTGGTACCAGTAAGAGTACAACAGCCTACCTCAGGGACCTCAACCCAGTCACTGATAACTGTGTATTAACCATCCTTTATTCTCAGACAGTCGGACGCCACAACCAATCAAGCAGTTTCATCTTTCCCCACATCTCCCTGAGACAATTACCTCCAATTTTACTTCAATAACACTCTCCCTTCTCCATCAGTAAACAATCAAATCACTCCATTGTTGAGGGTAATTGGATCTCTTTAAATCAAATCAGCCATTATGGCCCTGATGAAGCACGCCCTGCTCAGCGGGAGTTAGCGACACATGAGGGGATGCAGCACAGGAATACATTACCAGCTCTGCCTCCCAGGTGAAGATGGCTATATTGGAGGAGTTGTGTAATACAGGTTTATTAGACTGTGCAGTGATCAGCAAAGGGCTTGTTTCTCTCCTTGAGGACATGTTCCAGGTGTAGCTCACATTTCAGTGACAGAGAGAGAGGAGAGAAGATTGCACTCCAGCATGTAGAGGTGGTGTCTGTGTCACAGTAGGACTTTAAAGGACTCACCACCCGCTCGTATAAAATCAATTTTAATTTGCTCCTCAGCCCTTTTATTTCTTCCCTTCCTGCGTGACTAGTACCCATGATCACTGTGAGCTTACAGGAATATTTCTTACATGAGGTTACTGGCTATAGTATGCTGATTGATTATGCTATTTATACAGCTGTGCTCATTCTAACACTTTCAGATTAGTCATTTGTCAACTAAATACCTTAAACTTCAATGTGGCCTTGAGAGATAAATTGTATATTTAGTAGTAATTAAAGCAAAAAATGTCCTCAGCAGGGTATAAGAACATCAAAAGACTTAGCTTTTAAGATGTGTTGAATTTTGCATTGGCGTTAGGAAAGTGCAGCAACTCCCTCTCGTTTATATTAATCTATAATTTATCAATGCGCCTCTTGCAGGCTCTGGGTATCATCATGTCTAGATGTAGGAAAGAGGCCAGATTTTATTTGACTCGTGGTGTCTGAGCACAGCTTTGCTTTACTTTAGTCTTTGCTATTTATTTCTGTATGTAGTCTTAATATCTGTTCTGTGATAAAACTCTTAAATCCCCAAGAGACAAAAAATGACATTGCGAAGTTGAGATTTTTAAATAAAATCTCAAGTGTCTTACAAAGAAATCTCACATCAAAAGAAAGAAATATTCCCAAAAACAAAACAAACAATCCAAAACCTGAAGCAAGACAACCAGGAAGCCAGATAATGAGCAATGTGTATGTTCAGGTGAGATGTGTATTGGTGCGCATGCATTGCTGTATGTTTGTGTATTGTCAAGGTGAGATGTGTGTGATAGGCTTCCAGACATGTTTTCTCAGTGGTTATCAGGAGACAGCGTCTTCCTCTAACAAGGTGGGTTATTAAGAGTGTTGGAAATAACAAGGGCCTCTCTGTTTGATTCTTCAGCTATAAAGGTGTTTCATATTTCATTCTTCACAGCATACTCTAACATATATAGACTAAATTTTCTCTTTCTTTACTCGGTTTCTCTATCCTTCAGTCATTCCCCGTTTGTCGTCTTCCTCTCTCCTCGTTCTCAAACAGAGGCGATTACTATGCTGTTCTGTCACACATAGGCTCCACCCTTTACTGGACTCTATGGGTGATACGTTTCTCTAATCACGAGTATGCATCCGCCCACTGAAATTTGCATAAACATAGCTGGCCAATCAGGACGTGCCTACCCAAATCCATATGAACCTCACAGTATATAAGGCAGTACCACATCTCTGGCCATCATCCTTTTCCTCTACAGCAGTGTCGATTTCCCCACTGGTCATGATCAGTATGGCGGGCTCCACCCACTGTGCCAACAGAGTCTTGTAGAGGGCATAGCCTGTGTGAGATAGAGTACACATTACAAGATTGTGACCCTAGTTCTATTAGCACAGGCATTGTCCTCTGCCTGGGGGCTCTGCTGCTTGCTGAAGAGTGTGTAGGATGGCAGACAGCGTTGTGGTACTAACTGTGGGGTCCACGCATATTCAGGTAGGCACATACAGATTAGCCATCTGCATTTATGCAGATTTGGCCCAATGCGTGCTCTTGATTGGAAGAGAGTATTACCCATAGAGTACAGTAGAGGGCTCCGACTGTGCTAATAAAACAAGGGTTATAATATTGGAACCTTTGTTTGTGGTAATAAAACTAGGGTTACATTATCATAACCTTTGTGCTAGTATAACTAAGGTTACAATATCGTAACCTTTGTGCTTGTAGAACTAGGGTTACAATATCCTTACCTTTGTTTGTGCTAACAGAACTAGGGTTACATTATCATAACCTTTGTGCTAATATAACTAAGGTTACAATATCATAACCTTTGTGCTTGTAGAACTAGGGTTACAATATTGTAACCTTTGTTTGAGCTAATATAACTAGATTTACAATATCATAACCTGTGTTTGTGCTAATAGAACTAGGGTTACATTATCATAACCTTTGTGCTAATATAACTAAGG
Source organism: Epinephelus moara (assembly GCF_006386435.1). Taxonomy (NCBI): domain Eukaryota; kingdom Metazoa; phylum Chordata; class Actinopteri; order Perciformes; family Serranidae; genus Epinephelus; species Epinephelus moara. The sequence continues at coordinate 25,455,144 of NC_065516.1, read as the reverse complement.
TTACAATATCATAACCTTTGTGCTTGTAGAACTATGGTTACAATATCATAACCTTTGTTTGTGCTGATAGAACTAGGGTTACAATATTGTAACCTTAGTTTGTGCTAGTAGAGCTCGGGTTCCAATATCGTTACCTTGGGTTGTGCTAATAGAACTAGGGTTACAATATCATAATCTTTGTTTCTGCTTATATAACAGGTTACAATATTGTAACCTTTGTTTGTGCTAATAGAACAAGGGTTACAATATCATAAGCTGTGTTTGTGCTGATAGAACTTGGGTTACAATATTGTAACCTTAGTTTGTGCTAGTAGAGCTCGGGTTACAATATCATAACCTTTGTCTGTGCTGATAGAACTAGGGTTACAATATCATAACATTCGTTTGTACTAATAGAACTAGGGTTACAACATCATAACCTTAGTTTATGCGAATAGAACTAGGGTTACAATGTCGTAACCTTCATTTCCCCTCTCCTTCCTAGCCCCTCTTCCTCTCTCTCCTTCTAAATCATCTTCTCTGTTATGCAGCCCTTTGGGATCAATGTGATGACGTTGCAGAGACTGATAGGGATATGCATGCACACACCTGTGTGTATACTTACTTACACACACACACACTCACACACACACACACACAGGCAAGCATATTTTAGGGATATGCTGACAGCAGTTTATCAGAGCTTCTGTCTGTAAGCAGAAAATACTTAGACAAACAAGAACACGCAGATATGCCTCTAATAGTTGTAACGTCTCTGTGAATACTCTTCACCTTACTTTTTGTTATTATTTAATTCCCTATAGTCAGTCAGTCAGTTGATTGTCAGTCATTCACGCGGTAGATTATCTGGCAGTCGGTCAGTAAATTAGTCAGTTAGTAAATAAGCCATGCAGCAGGTCGGTAAATAATTCAGTCACTCACTCAAGAATTAGTTAGATCATTAAATCAAGACAGAAGGTAAATGAATCAGTCAGTCATCAGCCTGTAAATCAGTCAGGAAATTCTGAGTCAAGTCAGTCAAATAATGAGTCTCCCTCTTAGGATGCAGCTTAATTTTGTCCTCGCAGCCAAAAGACAATGACCGCTGAACCTCTCTTCAGCCTGCCAGCCTGAGATAACACTTGGCCAATTAACTCACGACTCCATCCTTATAGACAGAGTTTGCATGTGCGTGTGTTATAATATGTGATTGAGCATGTGTGTATGAGCTTGCATATGTGTGTTGAAGCCTCCATATGTCTTCATGAGTGTGTTTTGGAAATTCAGAAGTCAGTAGCAATGTTTGTGGTACAAGGGCACATATATATTTACTCCATAAAGGTTGATAGTGTCACCTGATTTTCCTGCTCTGTGTTGCATTGCTGTTCTCAACCCAGATTAACTGGATTTATCAGAGGTAGTATGAGCGAGGGATTCACCACCAATCCTGTAAGAGCTCCTTGGATATCACCGTAATGGATTGGTATGGGGAAAAAAAAGTTCAGCGTTATGATGTGGGAATGTTTTTGAAAAAACAATAAGAAAAGAGTGAATAAAGAAAAGGTGGAGGAAGGGGAGATTTTAGGCTCAGCTTTTTGTTCTGATTGCATTTTTCAAGCGAGGGTACGAGCCTGTACTCCACAAGAATGTTGTGCTCCTACTTTTATTTTTCACTCGACTTAATAAATTCAAAGTAGCACCATGGGCTGCAGAAGATTACACCTCTGATGCAGAGCGGCAGTTAGATAGGCATTGGGTAGTTTCGTAGTGTTGCTGTGAAAAGTGAGTTGTTTCGATGCATTATCTCAAAAACTCAGTGAAATCCAAAGCTATTTTGTGTTTATTGCAAATTGAGTATTTTGGCCTCAGTTTTCCCCGCTGCCCGAGAGGATGTAATGGTCCGCTTGATGATGATGCGACAGAGGATTCAACACAAACAGTAGCGCTTCCTGTTTTATCTGTGGAGGAGTTGCGTTCATAAAATTTCGAAGGAGACAGTGACTCACACTGAGCAGCTCTTCAGTGTTGTGTGCACACACAAACTGGCATGAACTCACATAGTTTTAATTGGCCTTGTCATACCCAGCGACATGTCACAGAGAGGGTAGACTGATTCATTCATGTGGAGATGCTCAGTTGATTGAAGTGTACCTTTTAATGGCATCAGGGTAAGAGGGCTTGTCCTAGTAGTTCTGTTGAGTGGATTTGTGTTAAAAGAATAACCGCATTTTAGCCATGTTTCATTATTCGACAATCCCCTCTGCATCCAAATTGGCGGTTCTTTATCTGGAATGTGACCTCTGGGTTTCCTCTCAGGGGCTCGAGATGATTCAAGTGTAATTGACAGGTTTATGATGGTCGAGGCATTTCTTACCTCTTGACTGCCGCTCATGTTTGATGAATCTCAACACACCACCTCAGCCAGCGCAATCTCCTTTCTTCTCCTCTCTTCAGTTCCTCTTCTGTCTTCAATTCTTCCACTCATCATCACCTATTTGCGCTGATCTCTCCTTTATAGGCCCCTCTCCTCAGTCATCTTCATATCCGGTGATCTCGCTCTCATGGGAAACTCTCTCGTGGGAGTTTCAGAGTGGTTGGCTCAGAAACACTTCAGGAAATAACAGTCAATTGTTTCCTGGTTACGGCACCTATGTGCCAGCAAATTTGACAATAAACAGTGTAATCCTTGTAACTTTTAAGAGTAAAATAATTGTCTAATCATAAACAAGTGTCAACTGATTGGTATGATTTTACAGATACCGGTGCCATTATCAATTCTGCTTGTTGGTCTGATTTGCTGTCGATTCCCTTATGAATTCCTGATCAATTTTCTCTGTGGGAAAAAAAATAGGCCTACAATATTTGAACATTTATACAGTATTCACTTTCATCTAGATTTTATTTGTCAAAGAAAAGATCTGCTAAACCTGCCTGTGTGGCAGTAATGTTATTATAACATAGGATGTTTAATCTCAGTAACAGACGTGCTGCTCGGTTGAGAGTGTCGAATTAGCCTGTTCTCATGCACTGTTCACACATGTACTTAAAAAATGTAATGCATCACAATTTGTGCCAAACATTCACATAATCATGAGCCAGTAATTTGTATGTAACCCATGTAATTTGGAAGGCTAAGATCACCCTGTGCACAGTTTCTTTTCCTAAACCTAACTTACGTAACTTAGGTTAACAAGGTAACGTCATTCGTAGGGCGCTTCTTTGTTAGATATTATATAAACCAATGTACGAGGATATGTTGTTTGAATACGTGGCATTCCTGGGATTTTAGCCTATGTTGCATAAAGAGATGATTCAGCATATTGCTGGTATGTCCACTTTTATTTGAAATGTTCATTTCACAGACATTCCAAGCAGCACTGTTGTCATCTTTCTTAGGTAAATTAAGTCACGAACCATTTCTTCCTCTCTGCCATGACTTCTTTCTGTTGCAAGCTTTCAGCAGTGTACACTCATGAGTTTGACATTCTTGTTTTGCTTTCATTCACTCATTGTCCGAAACCACTTATTATGTTAGGGGTCGCGGGGGGGCTGGAGCCTATCCCAGCCGACATTGGGTGAGAGGCGGGACAGGTCACCAGACTATCACAGGGCTGACACATAGAGACAGACAACCATTCAAGCTCACATTCACACCTACGGACAATTTAGAGTCACCAGTTAACCTAGCCTGCATGTTTCGGACTGTGGGAGGAAGCTGGGGTACCTGGAGAAAACCCACACTGACACAGGGACAACATGCAAACTCTGCACCCCAGGGTTCAAACCCCCCACCCCAGGTTCGAACCAGGAACTCATTGCTGTGAGGCAAAAATGCCAGAATGTCAGAAAAACATGGCAGCATCGAAAAAAGGAATTGATAAGCTCGGAGGATTCGGTTCTCTATTCCCATCCCTTCAACTGTTGGCATATGCAGTGTGCTAACAAACTACTCTCATCTAAACTAACACATTCTGCACTTGGTATTAATTGGTCTTGTCTTAAACTTGTTTGATCGAACTAAGACAGCCATGATAGACTACCTTACTATGTGGCTCAGCTCAGAGTACATGTAGGCAGTTTTGTCCTCAACTTACGTCATTGCCTCTTTGAAATCCATACTCACATCACTTTGTCTTGAAAGTCCCCTTCACTCCAAATGTTATTGCTTCCATCTGCTCCAGCCTCTCACCAGCTTCCTATCTGACAGCATCTCCTGCACCTCTTAATCACTCTCCCTCTCTCTGTTGCTTCGATCTCTCCAACAACCCATTCTTTGAATGTCAATTTTTTTTTTTTTCATTTTCTTCATATGCCAGCCTTTTCACCAAAATACCACGAGTCGCCCCGTTTATTGGATTCTCAGCATGGCTGCATTAGTGTGAGTGCGTCAAAGGATTTGCAGTGTGCCCCCTCAAACTAAAGATTTATGGAGTTATCCAGGCACTCACAAGCTGGACGAGATGTTTTCTTTAAAAAATAGAAAAAGGGCAATTTTACTTTTTTGTCATAGAGTCTTTGTAGTGTCTGTTAAGTACAGTATGTTGTTCAGGTAGTTGTCTGAATCTGTACTGTAGCAGTCATCCATAACCACACTCAACATACTGTAAATGCTTGTCTAAAGTCATCCTCTCTGCATGGCTATATGACCTATCATAGAAAATATAAACCCTCACCTCCATGCATAGTTTTTCACTGGAATCATAAATGGTGAGAGGATGCGCAGAGAATAAAATCTGACCAGTGTTTCTTTTTTCCCATTTCTGTCCTTTTCTCCACACACACTAGGTAAATATGCCATGAGAGATTTGATCCATCGGTTACCAGGCAGTAGCAGCAGCAGCAACAATAACGCCACCAGCAGTGGGACCTCCGGGACCACAGGCCCTCCCAGCAAGGCCATGTCAGATGATACGGTAACTGCCATCTGCTGCGCACTGCACGAAGTCATCACCAAGAACATGGAGAACGCCAAAGCCCTGCGTGATGCTGGCGGCATAGAAAAACTCATCGGTATCGCCCGCAGCAAAGGAGACAAGTGAGTAGTTTAGAGGCCAGAGAACAGAAATGGGTTGTTTCTATCTTCACCAGCATAATGGCAGTTTTTTTGTTAAATAAAGTTAAAGAAAGTCAAGACATATTTTGATGATAAAGACACCAGCCTGGTCTCACAGAAATACATGCAATGATCATGAAAGTCTGCATTGGGAAGAGGTTGTGGGTAGTAGCTGGGTCAAACAAGCAAACACAGGACTTTGAGACTTGTGATGTACTTACATCCCATACCTAACAAACATACCTATTTTAAGTGATACCGTAATTTACTTGTCAGTTTCTTAAAATAAGGAGCCAGTCCAAACGTCCATATACTGTATATGAGCACTTGTGTTGCAAATCTGGGAGCTCTCTGGCTGTTGGGGAAACCATGACCTGAAAAGCTGCCATTTGTATTCACATGACTTGTAGGAATAACATCAATGAGAATTGGCCACCTTTAGCACCCATAGTATCTCTACAATGTGGGCTTCGTTTCTGGTCATAGCACCTGAAGCATGGTCCCTTGTTTGATGGTGGATGAATGGGAAGCGTCACTTTTGTCACTGGGGTACAACAGCCAGTAATGGGAGTTGATGTGGACAACAGCAGCAGTCTGATGCTTTATGTCAGCTGGTCCAGCACATCCTGGGTCCTGGTCTTTCTCAAGTCATGCCTTATACTAGTCCAAGTAAAGCCAGACATTATTAAATCAGCATTTTCTTGGCATTTCTTGGCACGTATACGTCTCAGCTAAGTAGAAGCTATCTGACATTACCCACACAGAGAACAATGTAACCTTTAGTGGCGTTACTGATCTGCCCAAACATAAACACTATATATACAGTATATGTACTCCGTTATACAGGTTTGTGTAAATTTCCATGACTTTTCCAAACCTTTCTGGGGTTGTTTATTTTTCTGAAACTTCTCCAGGCCTGGGAATTGCTGTTTTCAAATTCCATGACCATACGAACATAACTTCACTAAACCTTACCAAATAGTTTCAGCATCTAAACTTATCGAAAGTGCAACCCTACCACCACGCTATTTTAGTACAGTTACAACTGGTCCAGCCATGGGGTCCAGATTCGTCCTCAGTCATTAGTTCAAGGTCCACACAGTTTAACATATTCAGCATCATACTTGTGTTTGGCCATGTCCTTGAGCTAGTATGCTGTCTCTCTCAAGTAGCTGTCCATTAGTCATTCACTCTACAGCAGAAAACAGCACTTCAAAATAAAAGCTCTGTGTCAGAAATTCACCGTACTTCAAAATTAAGTGTTTTTACACACTTGACATGTTCGTGAGTCAGTTGCGATCCATTCAGAATGGACCCGCGACCCATCAGTTGGGAACCACATTACATGCAACCAACACATAATGCAGTGTTAAGAGGTCATGGCCATTTCATATATTTCTACGAGATCTTTTGCTCACCATTAATACTGCATGTTTTGGTAGATTCCTTTACAAAAAATCCCCTTACTATCAGTGGCTGTATTCATGAGTTGTCCCACTGAGAATAAAATCTGCAGTAGTTGGCATGTTACTGATCTACAGTAGCACCCGAGAGTTCATCTCTAAGTTCACTTAATATCTACTTAAAATGCATTTGCAAATTGGGTTCAGCAGATATCCTTAAAGGATGCTATTAAAACTTGAGGATAATTATATACTATAACAGTTTACAGAACATTATGCCATATGTATTTATAACCACAAGACAGATTTACCTGCACTGCTGTTGAAGTGGTCGTTAGATTATAATGATATGTGCTTAACATTTTTTCCCATATTCAAGCAGGGATAATGTTCTGCTCAGGAAGGGTGAAGAACACTTTCTGTAACTCTCAAAACATTTCTGACACAGCAGTGAAAACAAAGAGGAATGGATGAATGCTAAAATAATGTCAAAATAAGCAAAATGATAACTTGAGAAAGCTTCCTAATGACTTGCATAGGCTTTCCTCATGCTCAAAGACCATTAGCATACACCCTAAAATGTAATTTAAAGTCTAAAATCAAAACCTGTTCTCATTGTTGTATTGTCCTACCTTTACCTGTCAAGGTATCATTCAGCTCACCCCGCGCTGTCAGTAGTGACCAGTGCTTTAATGTGGCCTCACATCCATCATTCATAACTGCACCTGCGTTCTCTGTGACCATTCATCCGCAAAAGACGGCCGGAGAATAAGGGAGATGCAGCAGAAATATCACTCCTGTCGCCATGGGAGACCGAGCAGGGTGTTCTGCCCAGCTGCTATGGCAACTACCAGGTCAGGGGTTGCCATGACCACCAGAGTGTTATCAGATGGTGTCAAACGTTCATTTATTGTTATGGAGAGAGACTCTATCTATTTAGGGAACTATGCCCGGGGGAACCATTACAGAGTGAGACGAGGTGCTGGAAGAAACCTTCATAAGTGCAAATTTCACAGTGAGTGTAGTTAGCTGCTAATGGCCCACACATCGTCCTGTTTTTTTTTAGGATAGGTACACTGAGATAAATGCTCCTTATCAGCAGTGTCGTGCTACATTTACGTAATTACACAGTTTCAGATTAGGGAAATGCCCATTACAGCACCAACACAGGCACAGACACTGTTTACCAGCTCAGCTGAAACCGTAGGAGCTGAAACATTCAAAGTATTTGAAAATGTATATTTTGGTTTATGGCCTATTCCTTTGAAAGAGTCAGTGTCAGAATGCATCCCCATCATGCAGCTGCAAAATGATTTGGCAGCCCCAAATTTTATTGTGTCAGAAATGTATTACTTCAGTCAAATGCAATGAGTAGTTATGACCTCACAAGGATAAAAATCCTTCATGATGCCTAAGGCAGTAAAGCTGCCAGTGTCCTTTAGGACAGTGTTCCCCAACTGGTGTTTCGCGGTCCAAAAGTGGGCTGTATGGGCTGCAAGTGACTCACAAACGTGTCAAGTTTGTAAAAAACTATTATTTTTTGAAATTACAGACAGCTACTTGACAGAGACAGCAAACTGGCTGAATGACATGGCCAAACACAAGTATGACACTGAATATATTTCATCAGAAGAGACTCATTTTTACAGTAAAAAAAGAATATTCATTAACATGTGCATATAAGAATGAATAATGTGGAAAGTCTTTGGCAATTAGACCCCGTAGAGACGGTTTAATCCATATGAATCCATAGTCCAATAGCGAACCCCCGCCCCCCGGGTCTAGATGCTGTAGAGGTGGTGAAGATGAAATGAGAAGAAGATGGAGGAGTGCCGATGATCTTCATGAATAGAAGAGTGAGCCTTTGTTGAGCTCGTCTTGGACTCTGGAGGATACGATGACTGGAGGTGAACGGGGTGGAGGAGGGCGCGACAGTTCTGCCTAAAATGACAGCTGACAGCAGCAGAAGAGAGAGCAGATTTAAAATTTTGCAGCAGCATCCTGATTGGCTGATAGAGATCGTGGCGAAGTTTGATTGGATAACTAGAGTGAACACCCATAGTCAGCTGATTAGAGGAAGTAGTGGGAGTGAATTGTGAAGTCTTACTGATTAAACTTAAGCTTTCATTGAAGTGTGTGGACATTAGTAAGTAATGACTAAGGGAAAATCTGGACCCTGAGACTGGACCAGTTGGGAACCACTGCTTTAGGATTGACTTGTGTCACTATAAATGTATATTTTTATTTATTATTTTATTGCCTTGGGGTCACTTTATACTGTACATGTGTAACCGTGATACATTCCAGCGCATTGTGTTTGTATCAGGCTGGAGAAACGGCTTTCTGCTGATATGATTGCCCCTTATTTCAATCTTCTAAACACTTCCTTTTTACTGGGAGATCGTAAAACCCAGGGTGAAGCCTGTTTTCAGAGAGACTTTTGTTAATTTTGGTGGACAAATGGAAAAATGAGCATCCCGCCTGCTTCCCTCTGCAGCTGTTAGAAGGGCAGGGCTTCTGAACTGACTCCTACTAGAGTCATTTTTCAGCTAAGTGGCAGGGATGGGACCATTAGCATGGCAGAGAGGGTCATTTTAAACTCATCTGGAAACTCTCAGTTTTTGTGCAAAGAAAATCATTCTCCACTGAAATGAGCAATAGGGTCCTCTTACTCTTAAAGCCATCACAAGTGCCACCAGCCTCCACACATCTTGTGCAGCTGGTAAAGACAGGGGACAGAATAACACGGCGGCATTATCCAAAGGAATGGGGTCTGGGAGAAATAACTCTTTTCTCAATCTATCGCCAGACACTCGGCAAAGGTGGTGAAGGCAGCCTCTCAGGTCCTCAGCAGTATGTGGCAGTACAGAGACCTGCGCTCCCTCTACAAGAAGGTAGGATGTGGTACAAACCATGTACCCAATCATCTCACACTGTTTGTGTCCTGTTTACCTATTATATTTCCTGCTAATCTACTGCATACTGTACGATTTAATGTGTAAAAAATCATCTTTGCATGCTAGATATCACTTTCAAGGACTTTTAACCTTATTACCTATTGTCATACACAGTAATTTAAACATTAATCGTCCACTTATCGATGTCGTGTATGGTCAAGTACGGCGGTTGGTTGAAGGTATGAGAGCTACAGCTGATGAAGAATTAATGTAAAGCCCATCTCTGCATTGACACACTTGTTAGGTCTAATGTATGCATATTATATAATGGATTTTATATAATGGATTAATGACGTTTTAGTGTGTTGTGGAACTAACTAATATTACACTGTTGGGCTGTCCTGAGAATATTAAATCAAAAGTTGTAATGATAACTGCAGCATAAACCTGAAACATTATTGTAAAACAGTGCAATTAAACTGTCTTCACATTGCCAGACATGCCAGAAGCACAGTGCTGTCATAAAATTATTAATTAGTGCAACTCTCCACTGATTTGGGACTGTGATATGGATTCACAATCTAAGCTATAAAAGAGTGTCAGGAGTAGTATGTGTGGATACACTTTTGTTGTGAAGGAGCAAGAAAAGTAAAAGAACTAAATGAAAATTTGGCTGGCAGTCGCACTCGTTTTAATTATGTTTGGCTTACAATTTAAAAAAAAAAGTAATTACTACATTTGCCAAATTGGCCTTGAACTATCTGAGGATGAACTATGTCAGGATGAGGGCTTGTCACTTTCACTGAAGCAGGTGTTGAGGGTGATTCTCTGCTGAACCTGTTTAATGAAGCAATTAAAAAACACACCTGATACACAAGTTATGATTTAAGCTGCCTTTTTTGTATTTGGACGGCTAAAGATTATAGTTTGACCTCTGTGTTCTTGGATGCTCGGCTGAAACCTCGCTGGATGAATTATGCCTTGTTTTCCAGTCAGGACTAATCCTCGTCAGGATTTGCTGTTGTCTCGAGGACTCAGTGAGAATCGCTGCCGTCTTAAGCGGCTGCTAAACTAAGCTAATTTCATCCTGCAATGGACAGCTTAGCCAGACATTGCCAATGCTTGCCACATGCTGTCGCTATCAGTCAGCAGTTTCTGTGGTTTATTGTAGCCTATTGATTTAATCTTCAGGAAATATACAACTGAGAGATGAATGACTGAATGAATTATTTTTATTACTGTGAGATGTGTTCTTAGCATCACTGGGGACAGGACACAAGTCCATACCACAGCTGCTCCCAGCAGGGTGATACAAATATAACTCATATAAAATATTTAGCTACTTAGCTTCATTAATAGAGTGCTGGTTCAATTCCATGAGCCTCAAGGGTGTTAACACTGCACATGCACCAGTGTACCTCACAAATAAGCTTAGACAGAAAGATGAAGTGACTGGCAGAGTGAAGTTAAGTGCATTTTGTCATTAAGTGACCAAAGTAGATCACCTTCTAAACAACCTCAGTGTTACTATATTTATTCAGCAGATATTGGTTTGGAGACTGGCCACTGTAGTGTGTGTGGTTTATGGCACCACGTAGGTGTGTCTTCATAAACGCTTCGAGTTTATGAGTGTGTGTTTGTGTAACCAAGTGCTTATGTGTGTGTGTATGGGAGCATACACTTGCACACTTGCACTCTTGCAGGTCCTTTATTTTTTCAGGGCTCTAGGATTTGTCTTGTGCAGTGTGTATTGTTGTGTCTGTTGCATGTGTCCATAGGTGTAGCTTTTGTGGGGGAAGCAGGGAACACAGAGTTTTTAGAACATGTGCATTTGTTCCTCCCAATAAAACATGAGGGCTTTTATTTTGCCCAAATTAAAGTCACTTATACCAAAAATTGATGCAGAAGAGGCACAAACTGGTGCATAAACATTAATAATAATAATAATAAATTGGTTTTATATAGCGCTTTTCTAGATACTCAAAGACGCTTTACAAAAGAATACGCACAGAAACAGGCACTCAAACAAAACACCCAATCAAAGGACACTCAAACAAGACACTCAAACAAAAGGCAAATAAACAACACTATACACTACACTACAAAGGGACCACATATTAAGACAGAGAGCGGGTGGAGGATGAAGGGGGGAGGATTTTCAGATGCTGTAGGTGATCCTGAAGAGATGGGACTTAAGCTGACTCTTGAATGAGGGGAGTGTGTCAGAGTTCCGGATGGCCAGGGGCAGGGAGTTCCAGAGGGTAGGGGCGGCGATGGCGAATGCTCTGTCCCCCAGGGTGCGGTACTTGGTCTTGGTGATGGGGGTGAGAAGGTTGGCATCGGAGGAGCGGAGGCGGCAAGTGGGAGAATGGCGATGGAGGAGATGGGTCAGGCAGGGTTGTTTAGGGCTTTGTAAACATTCACCAAGCAAGTCAGACAACATGTGAGTTAAGGGGGCGAAAAGTCTGAATAGGGCAGATGGGAGGGGTGGTGGACGGGTCCAATGACCATGGACTTTCACCTGGGAGGCCGGTGTTTGCTTCCTGGATGAATGTAAAGCCAAAACCGGTTATCTTTTTCTAAACCTAGCCACCTCCTTTTGTTGCCTTAACCTAACCACATGCATGTATTGGCTAAACATGACTACGTTCATTTGTTGTTGAAGGAAGAAAAGGCAATTCGCAGTGTTGTACCGACGTAGTACATTTACTTTGGAAAAGACTGTACGCAAACTATACTTCAGTCATATTTGGTGGTATGGCTCTGTTTTGGGGCAAACCAAGCACACCTCCCTGCCCTTCCATGCGCCTACACAGAAAGACATTGATAAGTCAGACACAGCATAAAAAGGAGGAGCTGGGGTGGAGGCGGGTTGCAAAGCAGCTTGCAGAGGAAGCAGCAACAGAAGGCAGGCCAGAGCAGTTTGAATAGGGCGTCCTGAATCAGATCCGCCAGTTGGTTGCATAGAGAGGAATCATGTGTCAATATGTCATTATTTCTTGTGAAAACTGTATTTTGAAAAGACACAATGCATGTAACAGGGTGAAGTTGACACGGCATCCCAGATCAGCAGAACAACAGACGCACCCTGTACACCTTGTACATCATGTGTAGACGTGGAAAGTCCATGACCAAGTGACGATATGTAACAAGGTCGGAGTTAGAATGTATTGGTGTGATGCTCTGTCCCCCAGCAATGTCGAAACTACACCTATACCCTTGCGTGTGCGTGTGTGTGTGTGTGTGTGTGTGTGTGCGCACTTTTGCCGCCTTGAGCTCTGTCATAACCACCTGGAAACAAAAGAATAATGGGGTTCTGCTGAGTGCTATCACAACTGTGCGACAGTGTTTACAGTGGCAGGAGGATCAATAACTTTGTGTTATTCTCTGGTCTATTGTTTTTTTGTTTATATTTCCCAGTGAGCACACACACACACACACACAAGCTAACATCGATGCTAATGGTTACTTAGCCCATCATTAAGACCAAATGGTGCTAATGCTGCTGGCTACCAGGAGTATGTTGCTCATTAATACAGTAGCTAACTTGTGTCTCACAGAGAACGGCATAAACAAGCAAAGAGTGAGGAAACCATATAAGGTACAGAGAAATGATGAGCAGTGTGTGTGTGTCTGTGTGTGTGTGTGTGCTGCTCCCACTCAGACACACTCTTTTATCTCTCTCTTTCTCTCTCTCTCTCTCTCACACACACACACACACGCACACACACACACACACACACATACACACACTGCTGGAGCCCACTTTCTCCTCCTCCAGGCTCTTTTGTTTCTTTTCAAATGACAAATACCCGCACACTCGCGCAAAGTTGATTAAAAGTAATGACAGATGTCCTCTTCCTTTCACTCGTCGGTAATGAGTGTTGTTGAGTGAATATCTGCCACCAAGGTTATCTGCCATCCAGCGCGCTAAAACTTTAGAAACGTAATCAACGAGTTTCAGTGAGATATGTAGAAACATTAAGTAACACATTTCAGGGGAGGTGTCCTTGGCTTTTGAATGTGTCTTTTTCATCTTTGTGTGAGGAGAAAAAACAAGAGAAATGAAGCTGATCTATTGATTTATTTGAGTTACATTCTTGTGTGAACAATTGTATATGCAATGTGCCATCTATTTCTGTACAATGAAACAGCCCTGAGACAAATTATAATTCTTATGCTTACATTGAGCAGCTGTAGCTGACTATCTCCTGCAGCCCTAGTTTGTCGAAGTGTCAAAGTGTTGCCTTTCATTGCGTTATATTAAGAAAAGTGTCCCTTGTATTTATTCTATTTCGGGGGTGAATATTTATATTATTCAGCTGTGTCCCATATTGAAATCTTTGTCGGAGGACATTCAACAGAACACCAGGAGAGATTATTCGAGCTCGGCAACATAATTCACTTCAACAGCTCATTTCATCTCGTGTTATGTTGCTCAGATGATAGACTGTGGGGGTTTCCTACTTGAATTTCAAGTACCTGCACTTCACTTTGCAAAGATGTCAAATCTCTAAAAACGAGGAACCTGAAACAACAAGCGCGAGCTGTCGTTCTTTAAACTAATGAAGCATAAAGAAAAATATTTCAAGGTGTTAATGCGTTAGAGACGAGTGGAAAAACTGCTCCTCCGAATTACATTTCGTGCCACCTGTTTTTAGAGACAAAAAAAAGCATAGCCTGTTGACTTCCTCGCATGATGGCATTATATTGGGCTCTCTTTCCGAGTCGAGGATTTCTGACTGTTGCTACAGTCACTTCAGGACAGGCCGCCCCGTGGCATCAGTGTGTCCTCGCCTCATCCTGACGACTGTGTCCCTCTCTTCATTCGTCATCCTCTCATCCCCAGTATTACACTGAACTGTATCCCCATGTGGCCCCTTGGAGCCTTATCTGCTTCACACTTCTCTAATCATTGCCACTGGATAGCATTACACTCGACTGGATGGCATAACACTCCAGTGATCAGACATGAAGGACATTGGCTTTACACCGCAGCGGGGCTCAACAAAGGTTGCTTCTTTTTTGAAGCCGGGGCGGGGGGATATTTTTTATTTTTTTATTTTTCTCTCCACCCGTCTTTGCCCCAAGAGGCCTATTTTGCCAGACGATAGTTTAATAAAGACAGATATTAAAGGAGGGAAACAACTTGCTTAAGATTGATGGCCGCACATTTTGAAACAACAAAATGAGTTTTGCTGTCTCTGTCTAATTTGATCCGATACGATGTAAACATTAATTCAATGGGGAAAAAAGAAAGATTATCAAAAGACAAGAGTTTCCTGCTCAACAACGACAAACAAAAAAACACATCCATCATCCTTAAATTGAAACAAGATATCATCTGCAGTCTGTCCTGTTGTAACATCCCCAGTTTCATCCACCTGTACTTCATCATAATCTGTGGACGATCAAGATCTTGTGATGCCGTTAAAATGTTGCTGTTATCTGGAACAACTTTCATTAAATGCAGCACAAACAATCTAAATTCAAAACTTTTTTGGTACTTTTAAATCAGTTCACTTAGACATTATGCTATATACAGTCACTCTAAAAACTACCTTTAAAGACTGATTGACTCCATACCTTACTGTTTACTTCCTAAATCGCATGAACACAGGCTGGTTAGTGACAAACCAGCCTAATTTTATAACTGTGGAAATGGCTGTGTTAGAGGATCCACACTTTGACTTTATCACCCAAGTCCAGAGCTCGCAATAAGTGACTTTACTGCTACTATCCCTGCATGACGTATTAGGTCATGGGTGTTAGGTGCTGCAAAAATCCTGTTAGCCTCCAATCCAAACATGGATTAGCATACAATTTAGACGAGAGCGGAGCTGGATGTCTCTGTAAAATGTTTGCGAGCAAACGCAGAGAGGAAGAAAGGAGGGAGCAGCAAAAGAGGAGACAGAGAGAGTGAAGTGAGGTGAATTCTTGAAATTTTCTCGCAGTTCGAAAATAAGCATGTGTGTAGTTTTGGAATAAGGAGAAAAGTGTTGGGTCAATAATGAGTCAGTTTGAGCTGCGCTGGCAAAGAGTTGTTTGCTTTGAAGTCTTGAAGTAATGAGAGCATTTTGAAACATACTTTGCAACTGTGTAGAAGTTCTGGGCGTGGGTACACGTGCATGTTTGTTTCTGGGCGAGCGTGTGCGTCTTTGAAAATGTGTGTTTTTGTCAAACTGCAGTGAGAAGAGTTAATCACTTCCTACAGCAGTGCCATGGGAGCAGTCTCTGCCGAGAGAGGGAGGGAGAATGAAAAGAGAATTGCAACAGAACAGGGGGCTGGGCTGCCCGGCCGTTTTTGAACGTGCTAAAATGAAAAGTAGAGGGCCCATAAATAAACAGTAACTCGGCATGAAAATAGCATCTGAGATGACTTGAAAGATCAGTGGTGCAGCAGTCATTAATAAACCAAAGCCAAAATCTGTTTGTAGCAACACTAGCACTGACTTTAGGATAAATCATGTATAATAGTCTCCAGCGTGCAGTAAAACTCTACTTTTACCAGAGTTTATTTGGATTATTTGACAGGATGTGTCCTCATTCTGTGTCTGTGTGTGTGCGTGTGAGTGTGTGTGTGTAGTGTTTCATCTACAGTTCCTCAGAGGAAAGCCACAGGTCATCTTTTAAGTAAACAACAAATGTGCAGTACTGTTCGACTGGGGATTTCTGGAGAAAACAAGGACTTGAAACGTGGTCACTTTGTAAATAAACCTATTCTTAATAGGACCAGAAGGACCCAAATCTCTGTCTCGCTCACACAAACATATGCTGTCTTTCTCTCTCTCTCACACACACAAACACACACATGTGAGTTAAACACTGAGGGCCCTATTTAAACTATCTGCAGAGCGTGGTGTAAAGTGCATGGCACATCCAACTCTTTTTCTAGTATAATGGTGCATAATCATGGTGCAAAGTAAAGCACAAGGGGCAAATGGGTTGTATTTAGTCCCTTAATTGATCATAGATGTGTTTTGGACATAACACGAATTCAACCAATCAGAGAGTCATCTCTCATTCCCTTTAAAAGCTAGGTGTGCCTGCACCTGGCGTGCTGCTGTTTACATGATGGATTTGACAAATTGGAGAATGGAGTGTTTTTTTGCTGAGAGTAATGTAGTAAGAGCAGTAATGTCATGCAGCAAAACTAAAAACTGTAGTTACAGAGGAAACATTTAACTCCTGAAATAATTAAGCCACTCTGTCACTTGTGCATAAATGTGCACAGCATCTCTTTGAACGGGGAGTCGGACAGTAGCTCTGCAGCTCTGCTCTGCTCTCTGCTATGTTATTTTGTCCACCTGCATCTGTGCCAGGGGCGTAAATATAGACAGTGAAGGTGGCACGATTGCACTGGGGCCCCTGTGATGGAGGGGTCCGCAGGCCCTTGCAAGTGATTCACATATTCACCTTGGAAATATACCTGTGTTAAAAGATAAATGATTAAAAAAAGAATATGATTAATTTAAAAACAGTGCCATTTGCTATATTGTCCTCAAAAAGGCAAACCCATCTGTGTCAAGGTTTTTCTTTTTATTCTTTAAATAGTCAGTAGCTATCTGAGCAAAAGTATTCAAAATATTCAATTAAATTATTAATTTCCTCCTGTCTTTGATATTTTTGTCAGATATGCAGTGATGATTGCTGGGTAATATGTATGTTAATGTTGTCCAATGTCAAGTCTGTATTGGTGTCAAGACAATACATGCACAAAAGCGTGCACTGGAACCCGTCGTAACTTCCTTACACCACTGATCTGTACGCCCATGTGTGTGTAAGAAGCAGAGTGTACAGCAGGAAGACACTGCACCATTCTGACTTAAACCAGGTTGTAAGAGCCAAATATGTCACCCACTTAGCAAACACCAATTGTATTTACTATGTATGTACACTGGTGGCGCTGTTTCGGCATTTGGAGCAAAAGTGCACAAAGGTGGAAACAACACTTTTGCCGTCAGGTGTTTCAACCCAGAAGGGCAAAAGGTGTTTGACCGCTGTGGCGTAGGATAGTGTGCAACGTGCCGTGTGTTCAGTTTGGATAAAAGATAAAGAAATGGACAATTATTCAACCTGTGTTTGGTGGTATTAATAAACACGATGATTGTTCTGCAGCTGGAGCCAACCACAGAAGCTGTGGCATCAACCACGCAAAGTGCATCAGCCAGGTCAGGCCGGGTATAGGCTTATCTCCTACACAAGTTTTTGTTGGTCACTGGTGCAATCTGCAGTTTTCTGCTACCCCAAAATAGCAGTACACCAACATTGCGCCTGACCACACCTCTTTTTAAAACCTACACTCCTATGGGCGCACAGATAGGCGCAAGTACATTCACTCGTTACATATCGTGGGCGCTGGCCATGAAAATGACGACTGCTTCAGTCTGAAACTAACAGTGGCAGTTGTGCTGCACTGTGTGCCACTTTGCGCCAAGTGTAAGATGCTGAATGTCATTCTGTATATTCACACATTTACACTTTGTCATATTCCTGCATAATGTGTAATTTCTGTTGAGCTGTCGTGCCTCATTTCTTGACAAATGATCTCGCTCGGAGACTTAATCAGACGCACTCTATCTCTCTGTGTATCTCTTTCTCTCTGTCTCTGTTCAATTCATTAAGCTTCACTGGCATGACATTTCATATGTGATGCCAAATCACAGCTACAATTTAAGACAGTGAATTCAGAAACCATTAACAACAATGTATAAATACAAAATTATTGAGAAAAAAACTCATTAATTGAAGGAGTAAATAAAAGGCAGTGTGATCTGTGAGATAATTATAACAATAATAATACATTATACTTATATAGCACTTTTCAAGGCACTCAGAGACGCTTTACAAATTCAGGGACAAAACAAAAAAATACAGACAAACAAGAGAACAAATAAACAGGTTTGATTGAACAGGTGAGTCTTGAGTGATTTTTTTAATATGGGGAGAGAGGGGGAGTCTCGGAGGGGTTTGGGGAGTGAGTTCCAAAGGGTGGGAGCAGCGATGGAGAGTGTGGAGCTCAGACAGGTAGGGTAGGGCCTGGTCATTGAGGGCTTTGTATGTTATGAGGAGGATTTTGAAGTGGATTCTCTGGGGGATGGGGAACCAGTGGAGCTTGTGGAGAACGGGGGTGATGTGGTCACAGGTGCGAGAGTGGGCGAGTAGCCGAGCAGCAGAGTTCTGGATATACTGGAGCTTATTGAGGGTTTTTGAAGATGAGCCATGGAGTAGACTGTTGCAGGAGTCCAGCCGGGAGCTGACGAAGGCGTGGATGAGGGTGAACTATGAACTATATGTTGTCGGGTTGGTTGTCTCTGAGGCTGTGACATGCTCTGACATATCTCGCTGCATCTATGGTGCTGACGCTATTTTCTCCAAGCAGATGTTGCATTTTAGTCTGGTCAGAGAGTGAATCAAAATCTTGGAGTTCAGATTTCATTTTTGTAAAGAACTTTTCTCTGGTGTCTTCATACGTGCGACATTGTAGGTGGAAATGTTGCTCTGTCTTCTCTAGGCAGCCAGGTCGGCCTGTGCCGGCCAGTCTCTCATCACTGAGTCCGTACATAGTCAGTATCTTTCTCAGGTTCTGATCTGTCACAGCAGTCAGATAGTTTGCGATTGTGTGCTGTCTGTTTAGGGCCAAATAGTATTGAAGTTTGTGTTGGGTTTTTGTGGTAGATGTCCAATAGTTGATGTGGTTTCTTTCGCTATAATTTGGTTGGGCTGGATTGTGTGAGGGTTGTCCTGAGGCCGTGTGCTGTCAGAGGAGGTGAGCCTCAGGACCAGCTGGCTGAGAGGACTCCTCTCTGTGTTCTCCTCTTGGCAATGGGGAGCTTTGTAATGATAGGAGTTATCTCTCCCTCTCACTGTCTCACACACACACACACACACACACACACGTTATCCTCATATCGCACCGTTACGTCACACAAATCAAAAAGCAGATACACACACGTATGACAGATGGGGTTCAAGGTCAGAGAGATGCCGTGTTTGTCACACGTGTGACAGATTTACAATATGTTCCAGTGGATTTGTAATTCAGCGTGTGGGTGTGTTTGTGTGATGTGAGTGAGTGAGACATCTGTGTGTGATGTGTATGTGTGAGGTCACTGATTGCACAAGCCTAGTCCTTTCGCAGGATCATCGCACAAAAAACTGCTCAGGATGTTCCTGTAAGTAAAATGAATAAATTCAAAAGGAAAGTGCAACAGATGTCCCACTTTGTCTCTGACAGAAGTATGACCATGTGACTGTGATGAGACAAACGTTACTCAGTAGGTGCTCCAAATACTTTTCCAATATTTGGTTTGCACATTGAACTGTGATTGTACAGTTTGAGTGATCCTGCTATTATTAGCTCGGAGATTTTAGCATTTTTGACAATAGCTCAGACACACAGTGCCTTCACTGATCTGTTGCAGGAGTAAAATGATGGGATGCTCTTTGTCTAGAGGCAGCTAAAATTAATCCATCATCCGCTGCCATGCAGCATAAACAGGAAAAGTCAGCGAGAAAGAGATGAGCATTTGAACAACTTCAGTCGACATCAAACCAACCTCAGGCTTCAGAAGCTGCCTCTGTGTTTAGCCCGGTTTCCCTCTGATGTTCACCTGTGTGAAACAATGAGAGATAGAGACAGAGGAGATGGTGGTGTGTTGGCAGAGCCGCGGCACATTCTTACAGTACCCTGAGCCTTTTACAATAAATAGTAACAGTAGGGTAAAGGTCAATTTCTAATTCAGCAGAACGGCGAAATAAAGAATGCAAAGGTCAGAGGCACATTATTCCAGCGAGGATGGATGGATCACGTGCGAGTGAAGCGCTCGCTACTGTAAATCTGAAAATCGGAGTGTGAAATGAGTGAGAGAGAGAAACGGATTGAGGGAGTGAAAAAAAAAATGACAATGTTCAGTGGTGGCCGAGGCCCAGAGGGGAACCACCACTCATCATGTGTAACCTTTTACAATTTTTGCCATAATTGCTGTCTGGCATGAGCGCCGCCAGTCACACACACACATACACACACACACACACACACACACACACACACCTACCTCATTTGTTGGGGCAGTAATCGCTTTTTACCTCACAGTCCTGCGACCTTCAACTCCCAGTGACGGTGAGAGCAACAGGCAAAATGGTTGCCTCGCAACCAGCTCTGAAAGGAGTATTAGAGAGTGTGAGAGGGAAAGAGGAGGTGGGTGGAAAGAGAAGGACAAACAGGTAAGATAATGCTAATAGGTGAGAACCTGAGAGATAGGCTTCTCCACACGGAGTTGACGTCTATAGGTGTGGGGACATATTGTTAGCTTAGCTTTCACAGCACACAGTGGCACTAAACAAGCATTGCACCTTGGATATGGTGCAAAATGATGCAAAAAAAGTAGCTGCTGTCTGATTTGGTCCTATATGAAATTTTGATGTTGATTTAATATTTATCGAACCCATTAAACCTCACTGACTGGCTGGTGGGCCAGACATCACAAACTAGAGCTGTGTAACCAATCGATGCTCAGACTCACAGAACTTTTTTTCACATTTTAGTGGATATCCCAAAGTTTCCAACGAAACCAAGTTTGTCAGGGGGAATTATGGGGAATCATGGGTTTGAATATTTCACGCTGTAAACATCATAAAAAAATCAATGTAGCACTGGAACAAGTTGATACAGAATATACAGTTTACTCTGAGACAGTATGGAATATAATGTTTTTTCTAACCTTAAAGCTACTTAAAGGAACAGTGTGTAAGATTTAGGGGGATTTAGTGGCATCTAGTGGTGAGAACTGCAGATTGCAACCAGGGGAAACTTCTCCCGGTTAGAATTCCTTCAGTGTCAGTGAAGATTCTCAGTCATCCAGGTCATGGTAATCATATGGTAGGCAACTGGACTTGCTTGTGTTTCTTGAAGACGTTTCGTCTCTCATCCAAGAGGCTTCTTCAGTTCTAATTCCTGCAGTGGTTATTGTTCAGGAGGTTTTTACCAGGAGCTGAATTATCCACAGAGGTCTCTTCTGCTGCAAAACAAATGAACTAGGTGATCACAACTGGTAAGAACACTGAATAAAGCAGTGTTTTCTATACACTGTTTGGCACTTCCCAGGTGGGCTGCTCACTCAGCATCTGCTAATGTGTGTTCACCAATTTTCTCTGAGAACTTAATGTGTGCTCACCTTATTTCTGATCCAGACAATGAGGAGGCTTGTACCGTGAGCCAGATTATCCACAGAGGTCTCCTCCTCTCCAGAACAAACGGACTGATGATTTAAACCAGTAAAAACACCACAAAAAAAGCAGTTTCACGTTAAAGAAATCAGTGACACTCTCGTCACAGAGGGCCTTCTAGCTATGGTGGCCGATGCGAACATGCGAGCTGCCGTATTTAGAGCCAGTGTTTGGTTTGTCCATTCTGGGCTACTGTAGAAAGATGGCGGTGCAACCTGGCAATCTCTATGGGTGAGGACCTGTTACCTATGTAGATATAAACGGCTCATTCGAAGGTAACAAAAACACGATTCTTAGTTTCAGGTGATTATACACCGAAGAAAACATACTTATTATATCCTCCTGACACCTGAACTTTTGTGTGGTATGCTTTTTTAATTTCTCCCAGTAATTTGGGATCAGTAGTACCTGATGAGTATAAAGGACAAAACATTGCCAATGATAATGAAGACCTAATGTCCTAAAACAAGACGATAATAACGTCCTAATAGCCCCTTTTACACTGCCAGATTTTCCGCGAATGTTGGGCCGTTTTGCCGGCCAGCTGCGAGCGTTTAGACACACAGCGCCGGATTGGCGAGTTGATCTGAGGCACCCAATTTTCCGCCTCGTAGGGTAGACATATTGGCGGAATCCTTTTAGTTTAAACAGACGAGGCGGCCTTCTGCAACGTGAGGGGTGTTGAAGACTTGTGGGAGGAGCTGTTGATGATGCCGCACGTGCGAGCCACTGGCGGTGGATAAACAGGAAACAGCTGATAGCAGAAATTAGCGATCAGCTAGTAGCAAGAGGGAAACGCAAACCTGACAGACACTGTAAAGATGAGCAACTGGGGAGACAAGGAATTGTGCGCCCTCCTTGTCCTCGCAAACGAAGAGGCCATTAACTGTCAGATGACGGGGACGATGAAGAACGGGCCGACTTACGAGAGAATTGCAGAAGGACTGACCAGCCGCGGCTTCCCTCCCACGTCACTGTTTACGTCACACGCTGAGCTACACGTTTTGTTACTTGCTCACGCCCCCCATTGCCCCGTAAATGGCGCATTCTGTATAAACAAAAGTAGGTAGGCGGCATTTTACCGTACTCCCCGATTTTTTTTTTATACTGCCAATGCTGAAAAAAGACTGATTGGGCTTTCCTGCAAATTTGCACAATTCCTATCGAAAAAGGGCTACAGTCCTCAAACGAGCACTTCCTAGTTAACAGTGTCTTAGCTTGTTACTGTTGCTAAAAGTGGTCAAATTTGTTGCCATATCAAACTCCGAACATTATTAATCATAAATATCAGCTGCAGACTGACTTGCTAGAGATGGCTGTCATCTTGTTTCTACATGGATTAGTGTATTGTGCTTTTACTACCACTAGATGGCACAAAAAAGTGTCCACAAAGGAGTACATCAGGTTTAAGTAAAGTAGAATAAAGTATAAGGTCAAGTAAACCCAAAATGTTTTCTGCCAATACATCCCCCTAAATCCTGCGCACTGGACCTTTAAGAGGAAACAAAGAGAACGAACTCTAAGTTAAGGTGTAAAGTTCGTTTATTGGGAGACATAACAAGGCAGAAACGTTTGGCTATGACAGCCATTTTAATACATTTTAATTTATTCTCTTCTATACGCTCTTCTCTGATTATGATCATCCTTCCAAATTCAATTACTGCAAAGCTTAACTATTCCTCATTTTGCTCGGAGGGGCTCCTTGAGGACCCCTGTGGTTCTTTCCTGGACCCCATTTGTGAGCCACATTTGTGCGACAGCAGACTGCACACATCACTCTGCAAAATACATTCATCATTCAATATTCAGCGACTATGTTCATTTGAGCAGCATGACAGTTTGACAGTGTCCAATTGCACAGCGGCCCAGTGTTCCATAAGGAGGTTACATGGTTTATAATGAGATGTGTTGGCGAGGGTGGGGAGAGGAGAGAGGGAATGTAAAACAAGGTGAGCGAGAAAACCGAAGGGAGTGGTGGATAAATAGATGAAGTAGGAAGGAGGGAGGGAGGGATGGCGGAGACTTGAAGTGAGCTACCTTTGAACTACCGTGTGTCGGAAGATCCAGCTTTCTATTAGTCCTCAGCGCTATGCCAGGAAATAGGAGTCAGGGGAGGACATGGGACTGTGCTCAGTCCAGCCTCCTTCTCTCTGACTCTCCCTCTCGTTACCTCGTCCCTCCACTTGCTGTCTTTACTCTCCTGTCATTACTCTCCCTCCACCTCCCTCCTCCTCCTTGCTCTCATTACTTTCTGTCATCTTTTGTCTTTCTCAGCTTCTACCCTGTCTATCCCTCCTCCCCCCGTCTTTCTGCCTCATCTCTTCCATCTCTCAGTCGTCTCATTCTCCTCCTCTCCAGTCTAACTTGCACCAAAGTGATTCGCCTCTTGCAGTCGGTCCACCCAGTTTTCCCACTGCTGAGCCGAGGCCCCCAGATAGTAAGAACTATGATGGAACATGTCTGCATTATCTTTTATCATGTGCTGGTGCTTTGCTTTCAGAGGTACCCAATTATCTTAATGCTAAATTGAATTTGGTTCCAGCTCTGTGATTGTTGTTGACTCTCATAATCCATTTTTATGAAAAGGGCTTTGCTCCAATCACTGCTAAACTAATACAGATACAAAGTCATTGGTTTGGCAGTAATTACGCTTGTGGAGCTGTTAGTTGCATTATTTTGTTTTCTACAAGGACAGTGGGATATTCAATAAGCTCAGGCTTGATGCAAGTGTGCTAATTTGTGGCGTGCGGACTCTTGTATGTGCATGTGTGGGTGTTGTGTGTCTGTCAGTGTACTTTAGTGTCCAGAATACATTTTGGACTCGCCGACAACTGGGTGGTAAACTCAAGAAATTCAATATTGAATGTTTTTTTTAATGAAACACACAGCTCACAGTGTGTGCCTTTCAGATCATTCGGCACTTTGTGGCCACTAGATTCTAAACATTGCATTCATCATTTCATTTGTTACAAAGTTATATGAGCGTGTCTTCAAATAGGAAGTCTCATCTACCAATTGTGCCTCAAACTCCAGCCTTTAACAGTTCTATGCTCTTGAGTAAGTGCTGCAATATGGGTACATAGTGCTTTATCTCCAAACCTTGACACTTAAAACATAGCTCTGTGATTCATCAATATTGAATCAGTGTTGTAGCTACTGTCGTAGTGCTACTTTCTATCGCGCACTTACTGAACTGGCTCTGTCCTTGAGATTGTTTGAAGTAGTTTTTATTGCTTTTCGTCCACTGGAATTCACAAACCTGCTCAGATGAGTATTTCAAAGCAGAGGATTAATGGATGGTTTTACGTGAGTAGTTTAAAATATATATATTACTTAAATGTCTAGAATAAATCTTTATCTCTCCCAGTATGGGGTAGGGATGGCTGATATTTAGAAGTAATGAAATCAAGTGATACTATGCCATGATGTCAGATACTTACAGATATGACTGCGACTTTAGACCTCTTGTACACATTTTTGTATTATGGTCAGTACTTTTTGACTTTAATAAACAAAACACTTCATCAACTGCACATTGGAGCTTGAGTTTGTGCAGCTGCCTAAACTTTGTGTCTCTGTCTTTCTTTGCAGGATGGTTACTCCCAGTATCACTTTGTGGGCTCTGCCTCAACGATAGAGAGAGACAGACAGAGGCCCTACTCCTCCTCACGAACTCCCTCCGTGTCCCCTGTCAGGACGTCCCCAAATAACCGCTCTGGTGAGGAATAAATGAAACTTTCAATACAGAGATTATGTATTTGTTGTGTGTGTGTGTGTGTGTGTGTGTGTGTGTGTGTGTGTGTGTGTGTATGTTTCTTCTGGTGCCTTGGCTCTCTTAACAACCAGTTTCACTTAAAGGCCTTCCAACTGATGGCAGTTTTGCCACTTGAGAGTCCACTGTTAAGACGTTTATTGAAATTTAGAGTTAGGGTTAGAATTGGTCTAAATTTAGGCTTGTGTAATCTCACATGGCCAGGCATCTGGCTCAGAGGTATCACAGGGCTCTTGAGAAGTTAAGGTGCAAAAGTTGGTTAAAAAGGAGCATAGACATAGTGGACTGTCATCACCCCAGACAATTAGGAAGAAATGGGACCAGAGCTCTTTTTACTCAAACAGCCACTGTTACAGCCAGTGTATGAGATGCTTTGAGTAGAGTAGTGCAAGAATGTACATGAAGTCGTGTAGCGCTTGACAGATGGGATACATGTTGCATCGCTGGTGGTGGTGCAGGGGCCAGATCCGCCTTGTTGTGATGAAAGAATAAGAGTTAACTTTTATGGATATACAATACCGGGAGAGGAGACTTATGAAAGCAGTGAGAGTAAACTGAAGCTAACATCATCAAGCAGCCTAACCTTATAAGCCAATTGTGTTGCTAAGGTGGAAGCTCTTCCTTTCCAAAGTTTTACCGAAGAGCCAGCAAGATGTTGGTGGTGTCTTCATGTCAAGGATAACAGTCTTTTATACACACTGAGAAAAGGACGTGCTCACGCTTAACCAAACTGGCACCACCACCAACTATCTAACTGGAACACACAAGGAGAAATGGGACAAATACAGGTGACACTCAGCCCCGACAGTTCAACCGATGGTTGATCATACAGTTAATTTATTTTACCGATGCTTTGTGATGCAGAAAACAACATTTGACTCGGCTTCTAAAGGTGAGAATAATATTGATCATGATATAAGGTGGCTTGTGGACATGACTGCTGGGGTAGGCTAACGTTAGCCATATTAGCTGTGACATAAAGTTCTCTCTTTGTTGTTGTTGTGGTCCGACAACTTGATGGAGACAGTGGTATAGCACATATTTTGTGATCTTGTCAACCTAACATTCTTCACTTGCACTTTCGCCACTGTTGTCCGACTCCATGGGAGCAGGTCTTACCACTGTTTGTGGTCTTATCAGCTCAAAAAGCATCAGCAGACAGTTTTTAACTTTCAAACTTCACTGTATCAACACTATTAAGCTAAAAACTAGTTGAAGTATTCTTAAGTAAAATGTTGTATTCAGCGCTCACGGCTAACAACCAACCCAGTGATGTTACCAGCGAGCTTGTTGCAAGATGGCTGCACCCTGCTGGTGGAACCGTGAAACACCATCTAGTATTTTAGCAAACCTACGTAGATATGAAGTTCGTATGCAGTGTCATATGTTGCCTTAAATGGGCTACAGTTCAAACAAACCACAGTCATATCGTTCAGTGTCTCATCCCCTCTTTAAGGTTGTATAATTAAGTTATAAGTTATTGTTCTCGTCTTGCGCTTGTGACAGAAGGTTCTCCTTGTTAGGTGCAAGAATATAATGTATGTGGGACATGAGTGAAACCAGAAGGTGCAGGTCACACTTGGATTCTAATGAGCTCTAATTTAGACATTAGCCAGCAGCATCAACATTTACCAGTCGATCAATCTTTACATCAGAGCTAAATAGCTGTTAGCGTCAGCGCTCACCACCCGCAGGCTTTCATGCTGTAAAGTATGATTATCGTTAGCCTTTAGCTTGAGCCCATTGGCCTTCATGCTTAGCAAAGGGCGCATTAGCATTAGCTGTTAGCATCAATAGTAGAAGAGCCTTTGGCTGTGCTTTCTCCACACCGGGCTTAGCAAGCTGATGAGGCAGAAAAGTACTTTTCCTTCCTCCCGGCTTAGAGAGGTCTTCAAGGACCCAGCTAAAAGAGAGAGGGGGAGAGACAGAGGGAGTGAGAGAAGGGGAAGAAAAGTGTGTGTTTGTGTGTGTGTGTGTGTGTGTGTGTGTGAGAGAGGAGACAGAGAAAGAGGGAGGGATGAGATAAACAGAGAGGGAGATGAAGAGAAAAGCAAGGAGGCAAGAAGAATTAGGGATTGAGGGATGGTTAATGCAGTGAGGAGGAAGTGAAGGATGAGGATTTGACTTTGGCCAGCGACATTGAAAATAAGGAGTTTTGAGATCATAGTGCGTAGAGAAATTTGTGGATGTCTGTAGTACAGTGGAGGAAGTGGAGGGAGGACTTCCATCTTCCCTCCTGCTCCTCCCCTCTCAGCACTCCTCGCCTCCCCCTTTGCCTCTCCATTCTTCCGCCCCTTCTCGCTCACCCGTTTCATTCTTCTCCTCCTCCTCCTCCTCTTTGCAGTAATCCTACTTTCTTCTCACCTCTTCCTCTGATCTCTCACTCTTTACAGGCTGCCTCAGTGCACACACACAAACACACACACACACATATACACACACACCCACATACACCCACATACATCTGTATCTCCTCTCTGCATACGCTCCAGACTGCAATCCGGCCCCTTAGAGATGGATCAAAGCAGGAGGAGTAATGATGACATGCAGGCACACTGGGAGAGGGAGGGAGCGAAAGAGTTAGTGTGAGGAGAGAGTGGTAAAACTGCGATAGAGATAGTGAGGAGTGGCGGGGGTGCAGGCTGCGAGGATGACAGAGAGACAGAGGGAGAAACAAAGGGGGAGAGAGACCTCTGCATCCATCATGGCCCCCACAGGGTCCTGCTGTGTTTTGCGCTGATAGAACGAGTCTCTCAGCCTCTCATATCCAGCAGTTACAAGCCAGGTCCCCACGGTAATAGTAAAAAGCAGTGGCAAGGTCTACTGGGGGCGGCTTGTGACAGGTTGAGCCTCCGCCTTAATGGAATCGGCTGCAGAGGTGACAAATAGAAATTAAATATCAAAGTGTCAAAACATTATAAAAGCCTCTATCTCCTGTGTGTGTCGCTGTTTATCTTCCTGCTCTTAATGTTTGTAATTTCATTCACCTCAACTCAATAGGCACTAATCATGCATGTGCCCATGTGGTCTTGGTAAGCTGCTGAAAAACCTGGAGAATAGATAAGAGGTTAAAATTCTCCTTTGCTTTAAATGTCAAATATTGAAGGGTTGGATTACAAGAAGTTAGTTCTTTAGTATTCAAATAGATAAAGTGACATTCCAGTGCACTCAAAAAAAAAACACTTTAAAAGCCTTTATTCTATCTGGCTAGACACATTTGTAAGTGTTTTGCCCCGCTGCTATTATCTGGGTATAGGAGAACAGCCAAAGAGAACAAAGGCTTTTTCATACTGATTTTTGGCGTGCCTTACATCTTTTTTTTTCTCCTCCAGAAACGTGGGAAATGTTTCTGCTTGCACAACTGAGAGTGGTGCTCTCCATTAAAAGTGTGTGTTGGGTATTCACACACACACATATTGAGTATTGATGCACGTGTTTCTTCCAGCGGCTTCAGTCCTTCAGTCATCTGCAGTTCTCAAAGTTAGGTTGAACGGGTCCAAAGAGCTTATGTTCAGAATGCCCTTCACTTCTGAGGGTATGGATTATATATGCTGAATATATACCAGCCTGTATGTGTGGTGGGTCGTTACAGGACTGTTTAGCTAAGCAGGAGGAAGAGGCTGATACACAGGTAGGCAGGATTCTGGCAATTCAGTGTGTCAAGATAACAGGGACTGAGTAAGCACTTTAAGTATGCTATGAGGGGATTACATTGTGACATGCTGAGTGTGTGTGCGAGAGAAGGACGGAAAAGACATGGTATGTACAGTATGTGTGCGGCGGTCTGCCCTCGCCTCTGCCTACCCTGTATGGGTGCACACAGGCATGTGTGTGGTGATGCATTCATGTGTGAGAAATAGCTCTGGTCTAAAAGCTTGACAAAGTGACAGACAGAATGATTGTGAGGTTTGAAGACTTCAGCTGGATTTGAAAGTAGAAGAAATTGGCCATCAAGCTCAGCTGTATGGTGAAGTTAACGGTACAGTCGTTAAGGCTAGTCATAAGTGTATTATTGTCAAAATAACCAGTAAACTAGCAGCAATGCTATGTTTTATATGTTAAAATATGGTAACAATATCCACTTTTATATAATTGATAGTGTTAACTAACGTCCATTTCAATTTAATACTTACTGATTATCAACCAGTTTTGTATTCCAACAATGGCGATAGTATGTGTAAGTGAACTTCACTAGCTTTTGGGCTGTTGCACAAACTAGACATTGTACTTCCACATTTTGTATGCCCGGCAATACAGACATTAAAAGGTATAGAAGTGGATCAAGAGAGAGACCCGCCCCCCTCTCTTGTTTTCTCTCTCATTTCAGATTAAACAGTAAAACTACACAGTACTGATCAAAGATAAACCAAGATTCTGTTCTCACCAAAAATGTTTTCAGATGCATATTTTAGTGCACTGTTTGGCTGTAACACAAGAGTTTGTGAATAGGAAGTGGACACCATACTGTTTCCTATAATATGGAGTCTAAAAAAAGTGAGATCAAACAGTAAAAATAAGCAGTGCTTATAAATTTGTCACTGTGTTGCCTACTTCTTGCCTCAGATGCCTCAAAACTTTTAGCTTACTGTTTAGCTGTTATTCGAAATTGTTTATTACTGGCCAGCCGCCATATTATTTCCTATAATATCCAAGCTCGCATTACCTCACCCACCAGCAGGAGCGTCTATTGGCCGGCTGCAGTGCAGTGCATTTTGGTAGTTGTAAGTTTTCTACCTCTTGAGCAAAAGCAAAGTGTTTTTGCTTTTGTTTTTTCCCAAAAAATTGGAACAACCCTAAACAGGGCAAATCATTGGCTTTTGTGCTGCAGCAAGCAAACACGCCGTCTGCGGTCATCTTGACTTGATCAGCGGACTTCACTACAAGCCGATTGACTGTAGAAACAGGCGACATGTCTTATGTCTCAAACCAGGTGCAGGCAATTTGACCAGCTGAGTTGCAGGTGACACCATCAGCCGGTTTGAGTCAAGCTCAGACGGCTAGATCACACCACTGCAACTAAACTTTGCAGCGTTCTAAAACAATTCCGTCTAGTTGAGAACATTGGTCTGAACTGGGCTTTATGAAAAGACCATATTTCCAGCAGTGAAATACGTCTTTAAAGTCTTTTTAAACAAGCACAAAGGGAGCATGATGGGTGGTGTTGAGAAAGGGGTACATGAGTTCATTCAGGACAAGTCAGACAAAGAAGGATGGGAACCACTGCTGTGAACTGTACTCTATTTTCAAACTGGTTGCAGCCCTGATATGGTCACCTTGACTGAACCTAAAGATCTGATCCTAATCTGATCACCAACACACTTCTTTTCCACGTGGCATGGAAACTGCAGCATCATAGCCCCTGTATGTAATTTGCTGCTGTTGCTGTTGCTGTTGTTGTTGTTGTTGTTGTATGAGTCTGCCTGAGAGCTCCCCCTGTTTTTTTGTCAGGACTGGGGTTTTGTTGCCAGGCCTGACATTGTTGTAGTCAACCTTTGTCAGGACAAAAAAATAAAGCCTGTTTTTGTGATGGTAGAGCTCAGTTGCCTCAAGCAGAGTTCAGCTGTCTGCTGTTCACTCTGCTTCCTGGCTGGTAATGTCAAGCTCGCCTGGTTTCAGATCTGGATATTTCACCTGAGCTAAAAACACATAAAGGCCCAAAAAAAAAAGGAATACATTGTCTGAATTTAGAAAAATGTGAACCAGATTGAAATTTGATATTCAAATAATGTGTCAAAACTAGTGTGNGGTAATGTCAAGCTCGCCTGGTTTCAGATCTGGATATTTCACCTGAGCTAAAAACACATAAAGGCCCAAAAAAAAAGGAATACATTGTCTGAATTTAGAAAAACGTGAACCAGATTGAAATTTGATATTCAAATAATGTGTCAAAACTAGTGTGTGTGAGTGCATGTGTGTGTGTGTGTGTGTGTGTGTGTGTGTGCGCGTGTGAGTGAATTCCCAGAAGTCCTTTAACATGCTGGAGGTGACCCTTTATGCTGACAAGCTAAATGATGAATAATGACTGTGCACCTTGAACAACCAAGACACTCACACACACACACACGCACACACACACACACTCACAAATATAAGCATGCAGAGTGTGGAGGTACATGCTGTTCAGGGTTTATTGCTCATTATTTTGTGTGTGTGTGTGTGTGTGTGTGTGCGCGTGCACGTGCGTTTGTGTTTGTGTTTGTGTGTGTGTAGCGAGCGCTCCAGCCTCCCCCAGAGAGATGATGAGTCTGAAGGAACGCAAGATGGACTACGATTCCACGGCAACCAACGCTGGTTTCCATAGCAACAAAGGAGAGCACACATCCCGGAAAGACGGCATGGCAGGTGCGCGCATGTGTGTGTGTGTGTGTGTGTGTGTGTGTGTGTGTGTGAGATGGAGAGACAGAGAAGAATTAAATGATTCTATTTTATCCCCCCCTTTATCTTTCTTTCTCTTCTATTTTCATTCCCTATTTCTCCTCTCGCTTTCTCCCCTTATCTTTTTTCTTTGACCTCACACAATTTTTCTTCCCTTATACACTCTTTGATTTTTCTCCATCTTTGCCAGTCTTCTTTCCAGTATCTCTGTCTCTGCTTTCTCGCTATCTTCCCCGTCTCTCTTTGTCTCTTTTTCTGCCTCTCTCTGTCTCCCATTGTCTGTGTTTCTTTTCTTTTCTTTCATCCTCTGTTCTTTTTTGTCTTTCTCTCACAATGTTCTCATGAGGTCACAAGGGACGGACTAATTGCCACACTTTTAGACAAACTGCAGTAAGATTTGTGCTGTAATTAGCTGATTCTTGACTAAGCCAATTGTGGAGTTTCCCACGATTTTGTTGGTCTTTGAATTATTATTATTAGAAGTCGTGGTATTCATTCACATCCTCTTTTCTCTGTCCTCCACCCATGCAGTTCAAGTATCCTGCGGGACATCTACGTTGTTCCGAAACTCTTACCTGACTGCCAGCGATGACATTAAGCAAAACCAGGTGAGTTAATAGGACTCTATAAATGTACTACTCACTTACACACCTTCATATACACACAGTAACATGCCAGCGCAGCAGGTTTTAGCAGGGCATGCGTGTCGTCGGGGGCTGTCATAAATTGGCATATGCTGTCATGACAAGGTGGTTATTAGGAGAGATAGCAGCAGGATGGAAGAGGCACACACACACATGCAGGCAAGAAGGTGTCTCGCTGTGATAAGAGGCAGAGTGTGCATTAGAGACACGCCCTCAGCTCAGGCAGCGCCAAACCACTGCAGCCTGAAACCTCAGTCGATTGCGCTAATTATTTGCTTCTGTTTAATGACTCTGCTGGGGACGAGGGAGGGGGAACAGAGAGCAGTGCTGCCTTTGGCTGGGAATATTAGGAGTGGAAATTTCTTGATCATATGTATCAAATATGTAATTATTGTATAAGTTCCTTTGTGTGAATACAAACTTTGATTTTACCATTGACAGTCAAACTAAGGGGCTTTTGCACATGCAGACGTCTACATGCGAACACACACACACACACACACACACAGAACTAGCCTGTGAGAGTTAGTGTTAGAGATAAATTTCCCCCCTCGATACCTGCATGTAATAGAGAATTCACAGCATGAGTCCCTCCGCAATTGATTCCTATCTGAGCCTTTTTACCCGTACTGCCTGCCTTTTCAAAACCTTCTCCCCCATGTGCTCACTCTCCACCTGCCACTCTCCTCTTGTCTCCATGTCCTCACCTTTATCTCCCTCCCTGATGACTCTCCATTCTTGTTTGCTACACCTTACCCCACCCCACCACCCACCACTTCCAACACTTCCTCACCAGGCTCCGGCCCAGCCCTGCGTCGTGCCTCCCCAGCCCCAGCAGGACAGCCCGCCAGCAGCCGTGCTAAAAGATTACGACCCCTACCCTCCCCCTCCTTCCTTCCCCCAGCCTCAGCCGCCGCAGCCTCCACCTCACAGCCAGAGTCGGAGCTTCAACGAGGTCTACTACGAGGACCAGGGACCTCCGCCTCCTCCGTCTCAGCCACAGCCGCAGGTCCAGGCGCAGGCCCAGCCTCAGGCCCAACCCCAGCAGCCTCCGAGCTCCACCGGACCGCCCCGAGACCCACGGGAAGACCTGCGCATGCATCTGGGCCTCAAATCCACCGGGAACTACGTAGACTTCTACTCGGCCTCTCGGCCGTACAGCGAACTGAACTACGAGACCAGCCACTACCCGGCCTCGCCTGACTCCTGGGTCTAGTTAGACTATGATGATGGGGGGGCAAGAGAGAGTCTGAGTGTGTGTGTGTGAAAGGGATTATTTTTGCAAGCGATCAACAGCAGATTAACACAAGGTGACAGCAAGTGGCATGTTGAAACGGGGTCTTGTAGCCAGTGGCAGGAAATTTGTGTTCTCTAAAATAAGGGGGAAGCTAGACGGGGTTAAGAAATGAAGTCAGGTCGAGTGACAAAGAGAGACTGTGCATGTGCATGCGGACATTTTCCTTTTCTTTTTTTTTTCCAAACCACTTTATTTCTTCAAAGTCAGCTCCATTGCACCGGTGAGTGGATAAGGAGGAAGTAGATATGAAGAAGTGTGTTTGAAAGGCTGAGAGAGGAGTGGGCAGTAGAATATTGAAAGAGAGAAAATGACCAGGCGGAGAGAGTGCGTAGAGACCTAGAGAGGAGAAGAGAGATGGGATCAAGAAATAATGGGGAGCGGATGAGGGTGAGCTCTTACTCTGTAGGAGCAGGGAGTGTCCTGACCTTTTGTTGAAGACAGAGCGGACGAGGGAAGGGACAAAGATGGCATATGGGTTCTTGAGGAGGTCAGGAGGAATAAAAGCACAGAGAAAGATGAAAGCACATCAGGCACAAGGCAAGAAGTGGATGTTTACCATTTCAACCAAGTGACAAACGTAGCACCGCTTTTAACCCCTCCCCCCCTTTTTGTTGCGATGGCCTTGCAGCCTACGGAGGCTTCTTGTTTTCAAGGAATGTCATCTTCAACAGACTTCTTTTTCGTCACCATTCTTTTACATCTTTTTTTTATTTGTACTTTTCTAAATTTTCACTTTCACAAAAGCATTTTTATTTTCTGTGTACAGTTCAAAGGTGATATAGTGTGTATATTACACATGTTTTTGATGGGGCCACTTGTGAAAATATGATTTCTTTTTTCATGACTGACTACTGACTGAAACAACAAAAGCAACAAAAACAAGTGAAACGCGAACACAAGAAGCAGAAAAGACAGACATCGTCAGGATGGATGTCAGTGGACACCTTTTGTTTTTGCCCTTTTCCCAAGCCGGAGAGGAAACCCTGAGGAATTTGTGTTTTTCTCTCTCCATCAAATGAATTTCGTTGTGGACATGCTCAAACGTCAAGAGCAGTTCAAGGCTGCCAGAGCATCAGATTGGCAGAGCAGCATCGCTCCAGAGTCCCTGTCAACAAAAGTGCTTTTTCACTGCCTAAAGAATCTATGTGTATGTTTAAAGCACACTCTCTGTCTTTGGAAAGGGTTGTCTTTTCCTTTTGGGGAGCTGATATGTCTGACCATGTCGACTCTCAGTGGTTTCTCATCATCACTTGTGCATAAAAACTGGTCCGTCCGACAAGAGCCACCATGACTATTGTACATTTCAGTGTACAGTAGAGATAAAGAGACAGAGAGAGACATGACATTGTGCCAAACTTTGACACCTCGTGGACCAGTCCTCATGGACTTTAAAGGGACATTCTGTCGAAGTTTACAGACAATGACTGGATGACTCCCTCTGCTGTTTGTAACGTTTATTTTCTTGTGTTTTGATCAGGTGAAGCTGTACTTATTGCTGGGGATCATGGGTAACATCTCCCTCCCATAGATGTACAGACCTGCCTCTCTGTGTTGGCTGAGCATGTGTGGGCGTGTTTGTGTGGGGACACGTGTGCGTGCGTGCGTTTGTGTACGTGTGCATGTATGTGACAGAATGCGTGGCCCGTGTGTGTAAACGTAAACTTGAGCGAGTGTATCTATGCATGCATGTGTGTAGTAGCGTGTGTGTGTGTGTGCGTGCGTGTGTGCCTCTGTTGCGTGTATGTGCGTTCCTGTATAAATCAATGTCCAAACAAGGCATTCCTACCGACAGTTTGTCCAGTTTTACAACAAGAAAAACCAAGGTAAAAATCACTAGAATGAATTGTTGATATAGAATGACAAATCTATGAATATATGAATATAAATATAAATATATATATATAATTTTTATGTGCAGATGTCAGTGTCACTAAATGCAACAAATGTTCGCAGAGAAAAAATGATTATGTGGTGTACAACAGGACTCTTGTTCACTTGACCTAAACGTGGAAGCTGCTGATCAGGCCCCCCCCCCCCCCTCCCCCCCAATCGAGACAAAAGAGAAACCCCACCTGAAGATGCTCAGGCTCTGGTGCGAGTTGTGTGTTATTGTGTGTCCATGCTTCTTAGATGACCCTGCTGAGAGAGGACCGTACTTGAACACAAGGAAAAATAAAAAGACTCTTTGCAATCAAACAACATTGTCTCCGCTACTGTCGATCATTTGAACCAAGTTTTTAGACAGAGATGTCCAGTTGTGTCGTGAATTAGCAGCTGTCAGATGCTTCCTTCACATGTGCATTGTTTAAAGTGGTTTTCTCACAAGGAAAAATTAATTATGTGTCGGGTTAATCTGACACGCTTTGATGCGTTTTAGATTAATTCACGGTTGTGCTCGTTCTTTCAGTCTGTCTTTTGTTCAAAAGGGCTTCAGGTGGCTTTGAAGTAGCATAATACCAGAACATTTTCCTTCCCACAGCCCTCCTTAGGTCTCTGAGCCAGACTTTTAAAAACAAAAAAATTAATTAGTAATAACAGGTCACAAAGTTTTTTACATATCCAGTCAGGTGAAACCAAGCGATGCTTACAAATACATAGAACATAAACACTGCAAATACATGTTGGATGTACCAGGGAACAGTGCACAACAACACTGATGCTTCTGTCATATGAAGCAATCCCATACACTAACACTTCAACAAACTCTACCTTGGAAAGCTTTCTATGACCACTTCAAGTTGAGGCTCTATCTGCAAAGTGCCATTCAACATCTGACACAAAATAAAACGAATACCTTAAAGCACCACCAAGATTTTATCAAGGAGTTGTAGGAGCACTTTACTGATTTGTGCACATGTTCAGTCTACCATACAGCCTGCAAAACAGCTGTATAATGTCTGCTGTGGCTGTGGAGTGGCTCTCTAAAGCCTGAGAAAATAACCTAAAGCAGTTTGGACTTGAGACTTAAACAGAAAGCTAGAGTTACACACTGGGAGTGTGGAGTTTGTGCTGTTTATCCAAGTGGGGTTGGGCGAGGGGGTCTAATGAAAGACACTGTCAAGTTTCATTATGGGAAATGTTGGAGTTAAGGGTTTTGGCGGCACGACTTGTATTCAAGCAGCAACCTCCAGGGCTGAACAATAAAGCCAATGCGAAAGTCCCAAAAACTGCAGTTCCTCAAAAGGCCACTTGAGGCTGGCTCAACTTCACAGCAGAAATAAACGTGTTTACAGCCTTGTATAAATAACAGTTTTGGTGTGTAAAGCTATCAGCGTTCAAATCAACTGTACAGGGGAAGAATTTTTATGTAACTCATTTGTCTAAATTTTATTAGGACAGGATGTCTGCTCGGCATCACCTCAGATTATTCAAGTCACATAACCACCCTCCTCCAAATACAGTCACATCAGGTCATATTTTGGCTCAAAGAATCCATGATGGTGACGACCAAAATGCCAAACTGGAGGCACCACTGAAGGCGGGGCCCTGTTCTTTCCTATGTAAGTTGCTCAGTGGTGCATAAAGCCAAAAAAATTCAGAGTGTAAAACTACCTGGATCTTCGGCATCACTGAACCCACAGAACAAGCGCACTGGAGACTTTGCCTGCCAAGCTGGCTACTTCCACTTCTGTGCTGATCATTAGAAAATGGGGATAAAATGATTTAATCATGTGGCTCTTCTAGACTTTTGAAATGTTGTCAACAGATCAAATCCTGATAGTGAAACTAATCTACTACTTTGCTACTGTAAGTCAGTGACAAAAGCATCACATGATGGACCCTGATGATGCTGCTAGATGGTTTAGCCACTGTGTGAAAGTGCCTTTAAAGTCCGGCGCACTTTGTGGAGGCTTGTTCAAAATGGGTGTTCATAAACCAAAGGGTGACATCATGGTGGCTACGTCCATTATACAGTCCATGCTGATACTACAGGATAAACTACAGGACGCTACTGTTGTCGTTTGCCGTTTATATTTGAATCTGTTTCTCTCCAGCCCCCTAATGTAATGGAAGTGCAGTACTTAGCTGGAGAACTCCTTTAAGCCTCCTACAGACTGTGCGATTTTAGCAATCTTATTAGTTTAGTGCAGCTACACTGTGTGACATGGACCTAATAAACTTGGGTATGACATTAAGTTTGATGTGTGCAGACTGTACGTTGGCAGTCTTTTCCTGAATCACAGGCTACGACGTACGATGCAATAGCTTCCAATACTGACTGTGTAAGGATGCTGCAAAGGTTATTACTTCTCCAGTGGTGAAACACAACATAGGGGGTCATATTACTGAACAACCTAAAGTGTTGTAGGCACTATAGACTGCAGTGTGTCTCTGTGTGTGTTTGCTAGCTGCTAGGTTGCTCACCTGACAGATGCAACTCTGCCGCTATTTCCTTTAATGCTTCATCCTTCTTTACGTGATCATGGTAAGAGCTGGAGGTAATATTGTACAGGCAAGGCTTCTGCTGCAACAACTCCACAAGGTTTTCCGCTTTGCTGAAATCCCACACATTTAGCGTGTTTTGCCTCCATGGTAAGCTGCTATCCTTATGTTTGTTTGGGTTCAGCCAACAATTCTCACTCCAACCTTGTCACATATCGACGTTTGGTCATGGAATTCCACGTCCACATACGACATGCAAGGTACCCTTGCTGCGTTGATTGTTGACGTTCTGGGACACCGTGTCAAGTTCTTCTTTCAAAATACACTTCTGTTTTCACAGGAAATTTATAGTTTATGTACAGTTTCTTTCAAAATAAATGCACTACATCAGTACAATACTGCAAATTGACAGACAGGGTTGGGTTTATGGAACAAAAGAACATGGTTAGGTTTAGGAAAAAAGAACAGGATTTGGCTTTAGAATCTTATGGGATGTGGGCACTGCTCTCTCGGGTGAAAGTTGGTGTTTGTTGGACCCATCCACCACTTCCGCCCACCACAGTTGGACTTCTGCAGCCTTAACTTTCGTCAGTGTCGTGCCACATTTCCCCCTGACGCCGCCAGGCCGTTAAACTATAGCGGCAACCGGCTGCATATCACGCTGACGTTAAAAGACGCCTTTTTCGTTGGTTTCTGACGCTGCAAGTCACTGCCCAAGCACCAGATTTCGACAACTTTGAAGTGAGAACGAGCTCCTTTAGTGCCAGTGCGTCATTTCATGTTGCATTTCTGTTGGTTGGTTAGTAGATGTAGGTGGTAACAGCAGTCACACAGCCCCAATTTCTGACACTATCAAAATTTTATCCCAGGCTGTCCTTGATCGCAGGACCAAGACAACGGCCATCCTTGAACCTCTCACTCTACTGACGTAGGACCACCGTTTTAGAGCCACGACCAAAGATATCACCACGTTTCTTTCACGATGGTCATCTTTCGTCTGGGACGGCCCAAAATCACACAGTGTACACGAGGCTTCAACACTTCTCTATCAAAAATGTGGTACAGAACATACAGTGACTTAAACAGTGACACAATAACCTTTCAGCTGTTACAGTCAGAATCAGTATTCTCACAGTTGCCTATAATTGCACGTAATAGAATTGTATGCACTTCTTAGATTACATACAATAATACACATCACATGTATGTTTCAGAGCCATATTGTGTAGTGTGCTCTGTAGACATCAGAGACGCATCAAACTGCCACAACAATGTCAATGATTTAAGATTGCTTTTACACAGACAATTTACCACTGTTGTCCCCCCTGGCTGACAAGCAACACTGTTAACATCTTGATACCATCGTCTGTTCACACAAACATATTCGCTGGGGACTTGAGTGACAGGCGTGTGGGAACATGTTGTAAGATAATGCTCTGGATATCGTCCCTATTCACACTGCCTCTGATAATGACCCCTTTCTGATGCCGTGCAGCTAATGCACTTACCTTGAACAGCGTGGCAGTGACAGGCATGCATAAATATGATGGGGCTTAATATTTGACTGTGATGTCGCGTCTCAGACTGACGGTGGTGGGATGTGGTTAGAGTGGTGTTAATAGTATAATACAGAGATGTAAAGCCAATGCAAGGGGCTCTTACACCCACCAGGCTCCATTGTCACGTTAATGACAGTGGACAGACATCAAAGATGCAGTAATGGAAATTCCCATTTTGTATTTTTCCCATGGTTTTGTTCCCTTTATGCGTCGCCCCCTCCGACTTTGATCCCATTCATTCAGATATCCATCCTGAGATTGAACTGAACTGAGTATATTAAATGAATGAGGCTGAGCTGGAGGTAGCAGCATTTGTTACAATCCATTGGAATTCATGTCTCCCCCTCCTCTCTCCCTCCCTTCTCGTTCTTTGATGCTGTCTAGGTTAGGCCTGTGAAATGCAGTGTTGGGTAATAACTCCATTGCGTTGATTATTAGCCTTCACAATAGAGGCAAGCTTCCTCTGTCTGAGCGCAGTCCCATAGTGGAAGGCTGGTGTAACTTAATGTGGCATGAAAATAGCTCCTCAATTTTCCTTCGCACAGCCTCTCTAGAAACTGCCCTGTTCCACCCTGCAGACGCCTCCGGCCTTCACTGTTTCACTCCCTCTCTCCCGGCTTTCTCTCCGTCTAATTCTCCCAGCGTCCCTGCCCATTCAGCCGTCACACACCTTAGGCAGGACTCAAAGGTGAGTGTGTGTGTGCGTACACATGTATGTGCGCGCAGGTGCATGTCAGCAGAGAGCCGGGGAGGACGTGAAGGGGAGACACAAAGTGAGATGTAAGGGAAAGAAAAGGAGACAGAGATGTAGTGGGGAGCAGGTGGAGGGTCTGTGATTTATACTCTGAGGATTTGAG
Source organism: Epinephelus moara (assembly GCF_006386435.1). NCBI lineage: Eukaryota > Metazoa > Chordata > Actinopteri > Perciformes > Serranidae > Epinephelus > Epinephelus moara. Next base: position 25,414,697 of record NC_065516.1, on the reverse strand, counting down.
CGTGAAATCAATTTGTGTTTGAGAAGAAGTGAGGCTCCGTGGAGCCACTGTGTGCCACAGATAGACCTTGAGAAATTAATGCTCTCATCTGAAGGGGAAGGGTGGAGCTTGAAGGAGAGGGAAGGTGAAGGAAGATGGAAAGGTAGGAAAGAAGGGTAGAGGAGACATGGGGAAGGACGTGGAGACTTTTGAAATGATAGGAACATTTCAGGCAAAATGTAGTAACAAACAGCGTGAGTAGTTGCAGCATCAATAGACGTCAAGGTTTTGGAAACAACATCTTGAAACTAGAAAACTTCAGATTAGGTTTTTTTTTTAGTTTTGAAAAAACAATAAAGAAAATGAGAAATGTCTCAGGAAACGTTTTCCTAAAAAAAAAAAATCTAAAACTTCTTCTATTTTTCACCAGCTAAGAGGAGTCTGTCAAATGGGCCCATAACAGCTGGCAGCTGAAATTAGGCCCCTGTTCAGGGACAAGCTACAGTTCAAATCATATGGTCTGCCCTCTGTTAAGGTGAATTGAAAGCTCTGAACACATCACAACTTAAACAGTTTTTTGCATTTGCATATACCCTGAGATACCTCTCTTTTAAAGCAAATTAAAAGGAATCAGAATTGAAACAGAAACATGCAAGAACAGTAAGTTGATTTTATACATAAAGTTAAACAGTGACTGTCAAGAGGAAAGATTTCTTTTGCTTTCTCCTTAAACCTGCAATAGCTGTTTTTTTGGCCGCTTATGTGCTGCAGAAACAAACTGACATATTGTCGACCTTTTACGTTGATGTTAGCAAACAGTTGCTTATTTGCATATCCAGAAGAAACGGGGAAACATTAGCATTCATTTGGAGTCGTGTCTCTGGCCACCTGAGGCCTGTATTACGAAGCAGGATTTGGAGTTAGCGAGGTAACTTCAGGGTTAACTCTGGGCTTTCAGTACTACAAAGCTGGTTCTCTTTTCACCAGGATAAATCACCGTGGTAACGTATGCTGACAGGGTATTGGATCACAACTTGTCAACACCCCGAACTCTGACCAATCAGATCTCTGACGAAAAAAGCATCCATGGACAAGAGTCCAGAGTCTCAGGTTAAAAAGAATCATCTCATTGTTCCACTAGTTTTAAAACAGAGCTTCTAACAAACGGACAGACCGTTTGTTAGAAGTATTTTAACTTTTGCATATAAGTTTATTTTAGTCCGCAGTGACAGTGTTGCTATGTTACACTCTGATTCCATCACTGCCGCTCAAAATAATCTGAAACACCTGTGTGATGACAACTAGGGAAAAAAGGTCATATTTTATTAGAAGAATAATCAACACACTGTCAATTGGCTCCCGTATGCCACATTCGGGTCAGATAGACCTCATCAGACATTAACTAGGCTAAGGTTAATACCATTTATTTCAGTAGCGGAAACAGTCTGGCGTCACTTTAAAGTGTTCCATGTGACATATTCAGAGAAGTTTTGTCTCTAAAATACTCTATACTAATGTAATTTAAGTCTCAGCTGGCAGAGAATTTTGGATAGTGCCCTCAATGTTTCTACATTTTCCATTGTAAGATTACAGAGTATCTTTTACATCCCATGCCACTTACACATACACTCGCAGTTGCAGACACTTTCTGTACTGTTTCATCTCATAGCATATTGTAAGGCAGATCACAAAGGTTAAGTTTGACCCTCCGTTATCCTGTTATAAGATGTGTTATGTGTTGCTAAATACTGCATGTTGATTGGTTAGTGAGAGTCACGTGAGCGCGCATGAGAACGTAACGAGATTCCCATGTTAGTTCAGTTTTGAAGTTGGATGTTGAAAGGTGCTCACAGCTCACTGCATGGACGGGCTAGCTTGCTGTTCTGTGCCCGAGCCAGAGGCCACAACCCAACATAAAAGAGTGCCATTGAGATTTATGTTCTGTACTTACCGGCTGCAGTTCAGTAAAGTCTGCAAACGAAGATTCCTTGTTGTGTGAAGTACTTTCCACCCACGCACAAAGGATTACAACTCATCAAAAGGTCTGAGCACAACAATATGAAGCAGTCTCCTTCATTCATGGTTCTGATTATGTCACTCATAATTAACACCCCTGTCTCTTTCACATGACGCTCGTGGCTGGATAAGAAAACCCAGAGTTGACTGAGCTAGTTGATAACCAGCTGTATAGTAATAGTTATCCAGACAGCCAATGTTAGAGTTAGTCAAGCCAGATAATGAAAAGATATGCTGGATAAGCTGAACTGGCTTCTTGGTACAGGCCTCTGATGCATGTAAATCCAGTATTTACTCTACTTTCAGCTCTAATGGTCAGATCCACTTGTTGAAGGAAATATCTGGCTTTTTAGCTGCTACATGCTCCGCTGTGCTCACTAGCTAGTCACTGTGTCCGTCAAGTCCAGTCTCACTCTGAAGATGTCGAAATCCAGCGCTTGGGCAGTGAGTTGCTGTGTCAGAAACCAGTGAAAAAAGTGCGTCTTTTAACATCAACATGATGCACAGCCGGTTGCCGTTACAGTTTAACGACACCCAGTGGCGGCAGGGGGAAATGTGGCGGGACACGGACGAAAGTTAAGGCAGCAGGGGTGGTGGATGGGTCCAACAAACACCTTTAACCCAACAGAGTGGTGTTCGCGTCCCGTAAGATTCTAAAGCCGAACCCTGTTCTTTTTTCCGAAACCTAACCACACGTGTTTGTTGTTGAAGGAAAAAAACGTCAATTCGCGATGATGTACCGACCGAAGTGTGTTTTGAAAGAAGACAATGCATGTAACAGGCAGAACTTGACACGGTCCCAGAAGGTCAACAACCAACGCACCCAGGGTACCTTTCACGTTGTATGTGGACATCAGGGGCGATTGCTCTGAGACAACAAGGGAGGCTGAACTTCCCCTAAAATTTCATAGAAGAAATGGTCAAATATGCACTATTGAATTTACATTAAAATAAGAATTTACATTGCATTAAACGTGCGCTAGGATGCATTTCACATCATGACTATGATGTTTAAACGTCAACTGTTTATCACCAGTTTTCAAATGCGACCTCCCTGTCATACATTCCCGTATCAGCGTGGTGGACGCGGAGCCTCCAAGCATTCCTATGAGACAGCGCTGAGCAGGTTTTTTTCATGCAGCAAAGCAAGACAGTCATTGGATAAATGCAATAAAATCGTCACTTCGGAGCTAATGGAGCAGTGGGCGGGAGAGGACACTCGGTGTATGCATGATGATTGGAGGAATTGTCTTAAAGGCTGAACCCTTCCAACCAAAGTGAGAAATAACTTTTCTCCAAATCTCCTGTTTTATACTACGTTGTATGGTAAATACATAATAAAGGCATGTATGGTTCGATTGCTAAAATGGAAATGTTGGGTTTGTGTTTCACTGGCTTACAGTGTGTGTGCTGAGCTTTGCCTCTTCATGGAGATAACTGAGATGCTGCACCAAGAGGTAAAGAGAAGGATGGAGTGTGATTATGGAGGTGAAATTGCAGAGGACTATGATGAGAGATGATTGAAGAGATGTGGTACAAGAGAGGAGAAGGCATTTGCAGACAAACAGGACTCTACAGCAGTCCTCCCAAATCCCCACTTATTAGAATCAAGTACATGGTCCTCTCATTTCTGATTTCCCCCGCTGTCATAAATTCTGCTGCATTTACTGGCTACGTAACAGAGGAGGAAAAAAATACGTCAGGGAGCCTCCCCATGCGAGGTGTTCACTGCTGTTTGACATGGGTGTTATCATGGTTAATTTACACCTGCGGGAGTGGCAAGATGTTTCAATTTGATCCTTGCCAAGAATTCTTTCACAGGGCACTAAGACTGAACAGTGCTGATTAATACAGCCGAAGATAGCCTCGGAAAATCAGCAGTGATGGTAAACCTTTGAGAACAGCTCAGTGGGGGTAACAGTTCTGAACAAGACATCGCTGCTTTGATAAAGAGCTACATGTTAGTGAGTCAATATTTCAGATGTTTAATGTGTAGTTTTGTTATGTGGTGTTGATGTTGTATTGTTTTTGATTTTGTCTTTCTTTACTTAGATTGAAGATTGCTTCATGGACCACTTAATTGACACTGTATTTGCTTTTAATGCCTGCATGTCCCTTGTTAATCACAGGGACAGACAGACTATCACGCTCACATTCATTCCTGTGGGTCCTTAAGAGTGGCCAATTAGCCCAACCTGCATGTCTGTGGACAACACTGAAAACAAGTTTTGCAGACTTGTTGTTTACCGTGTAAATTTTATAAGTCTGTAACTGATTTTAAATGTGACATGGACATTGTAGACCAAAAGTTGCCTGTAACACTCAAAAAAAAGGGTCTAAAACCGGCTGAACTTTATAAACATGGTGGTTATGGTCCATTAGGGAGTTGCAGAGTAAGGGGCTGTACGCATGCCGCGTCTTTAACCACCTGGAAAATGTGAGTTCAGGCGCTGGGCACTACTCTTGTGCCTACTTGTGTCAACTTTCAAAGGCGCAGAGGCAGGTTGCGTCTGAGGTTGCTAAGCGACCATGAGCAGCACTGTAACATAGCCCACTTTCCAGAAATCCTGAGTGCAGAGCTGATCTTCCAGGCGTTGTTTTGTAAGTGGGTTGTTTTGTAAGATGTCTGTCGGCTGTGATTGGTGGTTCTTCGTCACATGACGTGATGCGCGCCTGCCGCATGTCTACATTGAAAATAATAAATTTGAGGGTGCAAAAAATGCAGCATGTGTACGGCCTCTAAGAGTAAATAAGAGAAGTCACAAGGACGATCTGTTTAGATTTGAACACGTCTACTGTCATGCTAGCAGCTCTACTGAGGCACAATGGTGGTATGAGATCAGTGCTAACATTAGCATGCAAACATCACCTTACTCAGTGATGATGTGCATCAAGAATAAAGCTGACCATGATCACCATCTTAGTTCAGGCTGTTTGCATGCTAACATTTGGTAATTATCATTAAACAATTCTGAAGCTGTTTTCATTGCAGATATTCAATCCTAAACTGAAGTATTTGACAAAAAAAATTCAACCTGTTGATGGCATAAATTGAAAATTAAGAGACCATCAAACTTAAGTGGAATTTAAGCTGTGCATCAGCTCAATGCAGAGCCGACGCTGTAGCGTATGCACTTGGCTGTTGTGAGCATTTATACCTGTGTGATGGTGTATCTGTGTCACTCTGCAGTTACACCTACAAAACACTTGTTGGCGGCGGGGTTTCTGTGAAGTGCTGTAAAGTTTAGTTGATTCAAAACACACATTAAACATGGCTTAATAGTGACAATGTCAAGTACACAAATCAGCTTCACTATAACTCACAGTATTCACAGACAAACACTTGTCTTTTGCTGGACACATTTTCCAGACTTTCATTGAGACTTCCACCAGCCAAGGCCAACGGTGCATTCATGTGCTCCTCGGATGATTGTTCTTCCGAGCTCAGTGTGTTAATGAAGTTGTAATGTGGAAACAACATGGACGCTACAAAGACGGTATGTTGTATTTTATTGCTCAGAGCATTTAAACAACACGTTGATAATGAACAGCAAAGGAAACAAATCAGATTTCAGATTTCTCTGGCAGCACATGAATGCAGCACATGGCTACAGAGGTTACTGACACATCTGCAGTGCTACTTGCCCTCAAAGACGCTGACATTGAAATTGACACCATATGTATCTAGTGAATGCCGAATGTAACCTTTCCTGTTACGTTAAAAAGCCAGATGTTAGCAGGTTTTTTGCGCAGTGGAAAAGGGGCTCAATAGTTGCTGAGACATTTCAGTCTGGTCTAAAGTTGAGGACTGACTGACTGACAGATCGATGCTGCCATCCCTCCAGCCATGCCGCTAGCCTCGCATTGTGTGTCCATTCCATGCAGAGGTTTTGTGAACACCTCCTAACCATGGCTGAACCTGTCTCAGTATAAATCTGTGCTCAGAAAGAGATAAAGGAAGTAGTAGGTTTTTTTTTTTTTACTTTATTAACACTGCAGCCTCTGAAATCGATCCAGTATGCAGAACAAAGCACAACCAGGACACCTTTCATCATGCTGAGCAGAATCCATCAATAACACCAAAACCATACAGAGATGAGTGAGTATATTTTGCACTCACGTCTCTATGGTGCCATTAAAGTGATGGCTACCTCGGGTGCACCCTGTCTTCAGGCAGCTGGAGGACTGCCCTCATAATAAGAACATGACTTTCCTAAGTGCCTGTGAGGAAAACCAGCTCTAGATTTACTGTTTCTTTACTAAACTTGACCTCAGCCTCCTTGTGGAGGAGAACTAGAGCGAAGGGAGTAAACCTGTGGTGATCAATAAAGCATCACATTATTGCTAATCAATTGGCTTGTTGTGCTTCTTCTCTCCTTTCTCTCCTCTCTTTCCACCCTGGTTCAGTTTGACTATGATTGACATGGACGCATGCAACTAAGTGTACACTCATATGGACGGTTTTCTGTCACATGCACACACATGCACACACTAACACACACACACACCATAAGGCACCCTGTCAGGTATTGAATAGTCAATGCTGCAGAGCAGAGAAGAAGCCTTGGTTATTCATGTGTGATAGTGCTGCAGAGGACCCAGCTGGCTCCCACAGAGCTCCGTCAGTGTGTGCGCATGTGCTCGTGTGTGTGTTTGAGCGTGCGCGTGAGAGAGAAACGGAGGGTATGTATGTGTCGGAGGCATGATTGCATGTGTGTGAGAGAACAAATGTGTGTGTATGTGTGTGTACACACCTGTCAGTTTGAGCAAATTCACTCACCTGTGACGTCCTCATTCTGTCTCTCTGTAAGCCGTCACTGAGAGTGCTCCTCTCAAAGGCCCAGGCAACACACACGCGCACAGACACACACACACACACACAGAGTCATATCAGCCATGGGCAGGTGTTGAGATCACTGACTTCTGAAGAGGATTTCACCTATGGCAGTTTGAATGTGTGCCATGTATTTTCACCCTGAGTAATGAATGCTCTCCCTCTCTCTCAGTTTTGCATGTCTATGTGTGTGTGTGTGTGTGTGTGTGAGTGAGGGGAAAAGGTAAGGAACAGAAAAAAAGGGTGGAGGGAGAGCGACACACAAAAAAAGAAAGTGTGAGAGGGAGGGAAAAAACGAGCTGGATGTGGAGCTCTGTATCTTTTGCTTTGGAGTTGTGCAGTTTCTATCAGTGACTCTTCAATTTTTCTGGGACATCACAGGCCGAGCTTTGTTGGAGTGACAGTGATGATGAATCCTGTAGGACACAAACGCCCACATGCACAACTGGAGATGCTTCTCTGATGTAGTAAAGCTGCATTCTTCCATCTAGTGGCCACATATGTACACGCACATGCGTGCATTCATGGGTGTATGAGCCACACAGGCACGTACAAACAGGTGACTGGTGCACACAGGGCTGGTTGATAGATTTGAAATCAATATCATTGCATTTGAATAATAAAGACAAGAGCCTACGAATTTATACTAGAAAGCTTTAGTTACAAAACTTGATATGTTGAGTTTGAAAGATGTGAGCATTTACCAAGCATGGAGGGTGTCACAAAGGATGTCAAGTTGCATTATGGGGAATGTAGGCTCATGACTTATATAGAGACTAAAAGTAGTTTGGTTTTTGGTGCATTCATTTAGACTGTTTCTTTTTTGTTTCTTTTTTGCTGGAAGTCCGTCTCTTACAAGTCCAACAGATTTATGGAAGGGCACTGCTAAATCACCGGGGGTTCCTTTGATTAAGGATTCATATCATCTAATTACTGCTGAAGCATCCAAATTGCCTCTTGCAAAATTTGTTACTAAGAGGTAAGTAAAACTTTTTAAAGACACCTTTGACTTTATAAAGATCAAATATCAAATACTTTCTTTCCTTCAAGGTCCAGATATCAGCCAGCAAAATGTGATTTATACACAGAGGTCAAATTAGAAGTAGTAGTAGTTTATTTTGGTCATTATCAAACTTATACCAAATATACACATGAAAAAAAAAGTAATAATAGTGATAAACAGGGCTGCCCCAGACTGAGAATTTTCCTAGTCAACCAGTAGTCATCATTTAGGGCCATTAGTCGACTAGTCACCTGCATGTTTACGATATTAATTTAATTAAATGATATATTCTAGGCGGGGCAACACAATGGTTTGAGTTGAAGGTGTGCGAAAGAATAGTATCAGTAACATTGTTAACACTGTGCTACATTACAGAGAAATACAAAACCGTACTAATGAACCTTCAGTAATATAGGCCTATATTTTATCTACAAGTGCACGTCACACACTGAGCGAGCCGCCTGTTAATGACGCTGTGGGCTAATGGGCACGTAGCTACTTCCATGTTTCAGATGATACGTCATGTTTGTAGTCGACTAGTCTGAGTGGGCGGAAGTTCGCTGCATAGATCAGCCTCTCATTGGGCGGAACGAGCCACCCGCTGAAGTCCCGCCTTACCACCTCCGGTTGTGTAGTAGTTTTCAACCGTTTTCATCACATCCTTTACTAACTTTTGCGGTTTTGATTTTCTCCAATCTCAAAGTGAGAGTCGGCCCAGCCAGACCTTTCTTTTCTTGAGAAAGGTCTGGTGAGCAAGACTAGTAGTCGACCAATGAAGATGAGTTTACATATCACCTTGGGTTCATCCTTCACCTTCAAAATGATCCCACACTTTGGATTTCCTGCCCGACATGTTATTAACTAGCCTGTGGAATAACTGCAGGTACCAGCCCTGGAAATTAATGTGAGCGTGGCCATTTCCTGTGTCTGTCCTTTCATATTAAATTCCCACATGGTCCAGTCATATAGGTTTTGATTTATTTTGACAAGGCACAATATTAAATCATTACTTTTTGAATCTGTGACAAACCACAGCAAGTTAAGCTGACTGAAATGGTGCAGGCTGAAGCCTTAGCTTATTGCACCGACCCTTTTTACATGAGGGAGGGAGACAGTAACATTTTTGATAATTCAGGAACTCTGTTGCTGTGACTGTGCACAGTCCTCCCTCTGTGCCAGGGATACTCCCCTGGGCTACTGTTGTCAGTAAGAATGACATCTCATTCAGCTTGTCTTGTTAAATAAGACTTAACAAAGTCCAAACATTTTAATTAGACATCAGAATTCATCCTTTTTATCAGCAGACTGCTTCCTGACCTGGGGTTGAACTCCTGGCCTTTTGATTGGTTGTCAACACCCTCCTCAGGGACACTAATGTCCTGGCAACACACTCTTGAACTTTGAGGACAGATGTAAAGCTGGGACCACCTCTCCACTGCCAAAACTCATTGGTAATCAGCAGTGTGTGTGTGTGTGTGTGTGTGTGTGTGTGTGTGTGTGTGTGTTCGTGTGTGTGTGCTTGCACAGTAAACTTGTGGGTGTGGGGTGACATTACAAACACTGCCTTTTAAATTATTGGAATGTATCTGTATTCTTTATCTTTTTCTTGTCGTGTATGTCAATGAATAATTCAAATGTACTCGATTTAAAATGGTGTGTGCGCAATTGTGTGTGTGCGTGTGTGTGTGTGTGGACTGTGAGTGCAGCGGGCATCATTTCTTCTGACGGTCCGAGTGAAGCACGCAGCTGCCACTTCACACTGCAATTAAGCCATTATAGAGTTGACGCCTGGTCTGCACGCATCACTGTGACCACACATACTCACACACACACACACACACACACACACACACACAATCACAGCACACACTGTAATCTCATGACCTCACATGTAAATGTATGCATATACTCATCAGATGAATTACGCCTAATACATATCACATAAGGCACATTGCAGTGTAAACAGCTATAAATGAACAGCTGCTGCACCACCACAGAAACACACACATATAGGCCGTACTTTACGGTACTCTGCATATGTGCTCTCAATCTTCTATGAACTGAAGCAGAGGCACATGCATACCTTGAAAGTATTACCCTTAGTTTCATTTTTGTCCTTTTTTATCAAACTTTTCTCAGTTGCCTCTAACACCTCGAGGCTTTGCCTGCAATTCTCAGCTCTGCCCAAGGACACTGTCACATCAGCCAATTAATGAACCACTGTGGACTTATGGTGCGCAAACAGAAAGTAGGTGGTCAAAGAGGTCACCACTGTCACACAGCTTTCTTTTTTCTCTCTGCTGGATAGTCTCTTTTGTCTTTTATTGCTCATCCTGCCGATGCTTCGGCTGCTGCTGTTTTGGCACGACTGCAGGCTTTAAGGTGACAGAGGGAAACTGGCTGCTTCATTAGAAGACGTCTCAGCTGAATAAATGCTTCAGTCTTACAGGCTGTGTAGGTGGACAGCTACCAGGCACTTAAAGTTGTTGCTTTCAACTTTTCTAATGTGCTGTGATTTAAATCATTTATCAATCGGAGGGCAACAATATTTACTCCCACAATTAACAGTTGCATAATATTGAAGTCAGACGTCAGCCTATGAGCTCATTGGATCTTTAAATTTGTCATTTTCTGTCACAAAGCACTTAACTTCTCGATACAGGCTCTGCTGATTGCTTCTTTGTGGACCCAATCATATTTTCATTTTCTTTTTCAAGTGGCACTGTTAAGTGGTAAAAACAATTATGAGTACACGGGATCAAGTACAACAATTCAGATGGATAAACAGAATAGAGAAAACTAAATAAATGAATATAGCAGCAATTACACACAAAAATAAAAATGAAAATTAAATAAATATATATAAGAATAATAATAAGCTGAAAATTGAAATATATTGCTATTTATTTTTTAATAAGCCCTATTTGTGCTCACTGCTGGATGCAGCTATTAACTGATAACTCAAGTGCTTTGTTTTATTTTGTCTTTTTCAATTAAAGTATTTCAACTACATTATTCACATATTCAGATTTTTTTTAACCAACATTCTTTATTGCACACAAGTTTGCCTACAGAGATACAAACAGATACATAGGCAACAAAATAAAATGAAATAAAATTAAATTAAATAAGACAAAAACTGAAAACCAAACAAAAATAAATACATTTGCATTTTATAATGCCAAAATTTGTGTTATAATCATCATATAATTGATAAATTAAATCTTACTTCATGCTGTTAAACATGCAGTAAGATGGTGTTATATTGTTGAAGTTCATTAATAAAGTGCAGGAAAATCGGATTGGTTTCTAACCGATTTTTATATGAATATGGAATTTTCCAAAAATAATAAAATGTTGCATGATGTTATTTTTCATTTAATCTTGACTATACTATAGTATTGCATCACACTTATTTTCACACTTAGTTTCTTTTTTATTTTTAAAGTTGTATACATCAGTCCAAAACTTTAAATATTCATATTTTTTGTATTTTTTTAATCAAAAATATTTTTATTCAGCCTATTTATTTATTTTTTCTTTTTGACCAGATCTTATTTTTTATTTTATTTTAGAAGAGATAACATAGTGCTTTTTTGTTTTGTTTTTTTTACCAGATCTTATTTTTATTTTTATTTTATTTTAGAAGAGATAACTTAGTTGTTGTTTTTTTCACCAGATCTTATTTTTTATTTTTTTATTTTTTTTTTTTATTTTAGCAGCGATAATTTAATGGTTTTTTTGGGTTTTTTTTTAACCAGAACCTTTTTATTTTTATTTTTTTACTTTTTATTTTAGAGGAGATAATTTAGTGGATTTTTTTCCTCTTCTTTTTGACCAGATCTTTTTTTATTATTATTTCATTTTAGAAGAGATAACTTAGTGTTTTTTTTGGGTTTTTTTGACCAGATCTTATTTTTTATTTATCTATTTTTTTTCATTGTAGAGGAGATGATTTAGTTATTTTTCTTGTTCTTCTTCTTCTTTTTGGCCAGATCTTATTTTTCTTTTATTTAAGTTTTTTTTTGTTTTGTTTTGTTTTGTTTTGTTTTATTTTTACCAGATCTTTTTTATTTCTTATTCTTAGAGGAGTTTTTTTTTTTTTTTTTGCTATTGCAAGAACAATCCTCCATACTTACTCATCACAGTTGTAAACAGGAGGATACATTTATTAATATATTAATAACTGTAACCTAACATGAATTCCCTTCACATATTCAGACGCTGCCTACGTCCAACGTCATCGCGCTCCTTACGTCTTCCAGCTCCCGACGGTTCCGCATGACGTCATCACGCACCGTTTCCAAACAATACTCAGGAAAAAGCCACGTTGACGTCCCAGGCTGAAGTGTAGTCCACATTTTGAGGCAGAATAAAGCAGGAATTTAGTTTGTCGGACGCTCTCGGATCCTCTCTGCTGCAGACTCCACATCCGGTCAGACATGTCGTCGCCGCCGAAGGAGAAAGTGGAAACCAAAGGAGGACATGCCCCTGCAGGTAAAGCTCCTTATGCTGCTGCTGCTGCTGCTGTGCTGTTTGTCAAAGCTTCCTCTAAACATGAAGGCCTTTGTTTGCTTCTGCTGTGTGTCAAACCAAACAGCACATGATGATGATTAATACTTATGCAATCACTACACTTGGAGATGCCTCCGACTGGCTGCGTGTCTCAGCCTTCAACACTGCACGCATCTGCCATATTTCACAGTTTCGCACATTTCCTCACTTCCTGATTGGCCTCAGATCTTGCAACATTATCAGACCTGGTGTTATTGTAGCGATTGATAATCACGGCAGTGTAATGTAAAGGTTTAGTCGCTATCTTACAGTAATCTGCTGCTGCATGTCGATGACGTGGAGGTCACAGGCTCCAGTCCTGTGGATTTGGGCTGAGTGAAACACGTACGTGGACATGGGAAATGTGGCAGGGCACTGGGCCTCAGCAGCTGCAGGACTGATAGCACAGTGAGATAAGAAATGCCCCTCGTACCCAACCTGTGATTAGTGGGAGGCCCTCAGCACACATGACTCAGTCTTTAACACACTTACAGGTGTGTTAGGAGCACTGACATTTTAGTTTCTTTAACCAGCCCCTCTGTAGTGAGGTGAGAGGTCAATGTCAGGAGCACAACAGCTGTCCTGCAGCTGCTAACACCTCAGGGACTTAAGAGCACATTGGCAGGATGGCTGCTCGCCACCACAGCCATCTTAACTTGGTCTTTCCATTGAGGGAATAATCTCCCTGCGTTAACCTGCTGTGCAACTTAAACATGTGCTCATGATCTAATTAATCAATATAGAGGTCACACATTCACGTTAACTATGAAGTTAAAGTCTTACACAGTACATTGTGAGGTAAGTACAGCGTCTTATTTTTATTTATTGATTTATTTTTAACTTTTATTAAACTAGGAAGTCCCATTGAGATCAAAAATCTTTCAGCAGCCAATTAAAACACATTTAAAATGCAACAAATACGTCATAAATTACAAAAATCCACAATAATACAACAACTATTCAAACATAGTGGCCTCTCAGGAAAAACAAGGGCATGTCTCTGTCAACACATTTTTTATGATGCCCTTAAATTCATCAATAGAAAAGTGATAAGTGTTTCTAATTTTAGATCTTTGTGAAGATTGTTCAGTGTCCAAGGTGCAGAGTAGGAGAATGCAGCTTTCCCCAGATCTGTTAAAACCCAGGGGTTCATTAAAAAGCTGCCACTTGGAGGAGTGTAGCTGGTAACTACCAGAGCTGAAGTTTGCCCAATATTGCTTTATAGATGAAAATATACCAGTGCTGATGTCTACGAATGGTCAGTGATGTCCAACCCACCAAATCATAAAGAATACAGTGATGAGTAAGTGACTTAGCATCTGTAATAAAACGTAAAGATGCATGGTACACTGAATCAAGGCGACGTAAAATGGAGGAGGTTGCATGCATATACAATATGTCACAGTAATCAGTCACAGACAGTAAAACAGCACTTAGTTCTAAAATAAAAGTCCGTTTATTCAAACAATACAAGTCCACCATAACGCATCATAAACCACTGACATAGACATACAGTAGATAAAGAAAAAATCAGACACACAAAAAAAACAAATCAACAAATCATTTTCATCCTTCTTCTAAACTTGGCCTTAATCTATTCCATATAAACGACAAGCCAGAAAAATTTCAGTTGTACTGGAAAGAGATATTCGATATCCCATTGCCATGGAGACAGGTGTATGATGTAATCTGAAAAGCTATAGATTCCAAGTCGTAATATTTTCAATTTAAAGATTCTGTGCAAAATACTGCCGCCAAGAAAACTGTTTTTTGGTTAGGGTATAGAAGAGGATGGAAACTGTTGTTTTTGTTTTTTTTTATTTTGGTTCTCTCCTCATGTGGCACCTTTTTGGGCGACTATCAAAACATGGCCTGCATCAAGTTCGATTGTTTTAACCACGTGCCCTTAAACAATAATGCTTGGTGAATTAAACAACGTTTGTCCTAGCATTTTAAATACTTACAGGAAAATTAGGAAAAAGATTTATTGTTGTTTAAAGATGGCACAGAGTCTTATAGTGTGTCTCAAATCACATACTTCCGTTAGTACAATTCTATGTAGTATACTATGTGCACTATGTACTCATTGGCGCAGTGCACAAATTTCGACGAGGTAGTGTTTTCTCAAACCAAACACGGCCGGAAATGACAACCGCACATTAGCTAGTTAGCAAACTAGCATTTGCGTTATCGTTCGTGGTACTAAATCATTACAAACTGCTAAATTAACCCAATAAACATACTGCTGGCTTATACTCGACAACAGTATAGTGGTGCTTAGTTCAAAAAACACATGTATTTGTACAATGCAGCTACGTTCATGGTCGCACAGTCCTCTGCCGCCATTTCCAGTTTGAAAAGTGGTCCCTCCCCTTCCGCTGCGTAGCCAAGATGGTGAGCATTGAGGGCGAGAAGTGCCCATAGTTCCACACTCAACTTTTTGACCGTTTTGAGTGCACCATCCAGGTACTCATAGTGCACTTCATTTTTCCATACTTCTCATTGTGAACGCACTTATGCACTCAAAATAGTAAGTAGGTACAGAAGTACGCGATTTGAGACACAGCATTATTTTTACCTAACCACCAAAATGCAATATGGCTTAAATGTATTGTTTTATATCAGTATCTGGGATCTTTGTAGTTTCTCACAGTCTTAATTAGCTGACAATAAGTTAACTCTGAAAAAACACACGTTCTCATCATTGACCCTGAACGTATCTCAAAACAAATTCAGCCCCCTCGCTACGTGCATAAAATCAGGTGTAAAAAATCTGTGTGTTATTCTGGACAGTAATTTGACTCTGGAGCAACATGTAAAGAATGTAGTCCAGTCTTGTTTTCACCAGCTGAAGAATATCTCCAAATGTAGGTCACGTCTGTCCTCCAATAACCCAGAGAAAATCATACGTGCTCTTATATCCGCCCGCCTCCATTACTGTAACGTCTTGTTCACCTGCAACCACCAACAAATCGATCCTCACACATCCCACCTATCTTGGCCTCCCTGTGTTGGCTTCCAGTCTCTGTTAGAGTCCATTTAAAGTTCTTTTAATCACATTCAAAGCTCTGATAGGCTTATTGTGTGTATGAAAGTGTGCAGCCATGTGTATATGTATGCATGCTTACAGTTATGTGTTCAACTCTTGAACCAATTTTCTCAGTTCGTCTGGTAGTAAATGCATATATGTGTGTGTGTGTGTGTGTTGCAGTAAAAGCAGGAGGTATGAGGATAGTGCAGAAGCACCCGCAGGCCGCTGCTCCTGAGCCACCGCAGAAAGATGAGGATGAAGAGGAGTACGTCAGCAGCAGGTAACACACCTATACAGTCATGGAGAGATAACTGAACGGCCTACAGGGCAGGGGCCCAAGGAGGGAGGAGGCCCCTGGCTGTGGTTGTAAAGAGAGACAAACTGTGTGTTCCAGTACCCACACTACCATACTATACAGTGTGCCTGAAAAAGATTTAGTATGTCCGGAAACATGGTGTGTCAAATGCAGTATACCAAAAATATCAGGATGTTCTACTACACCCGGTCTGATTTTAAGCCAGCATGCTTTTCTGGCAAACAGATGACGGCTGAATAGCTGTCAGATGCCACAGTGACAAATGACAGCGCATTCAAGTAACTGATGACCAGACGAACAGTAGTTCGTCAAATTGGTTGTTTAAGTGACCAAATAAATATTACAACAACAATAGGACGTAACTATGAAAATGACACTGCAGATGTAATTTCACTGTCGCAAATATATGTTAGAATCTACAATCTGTGCAGTTATAGCTTTAAAGTTAAACTACATACATTGCAAAGTAACAACAGCAGAGCTCTCCAGGTTGATCTCCGTCTCTGGCGAACTCTGAGTGCCGTTTGTTTATCTCCAAGGTGACGGATATAAAAGCAAGAGGGTCAAAGCTCAGGGTGTGTAATGAGAAAGTAGTGTGTCCTGTTTGTGTCCATAGAGCATGCAACAGTACATACTTTTTAAGGGCAGCTGCAGTACCTACTAAAAGTAAAAAGAAAAAGCATGTGATTTGGAACGCACCCAAAATGACTATAAAGACACATGTAATGACCACAAAGACAGACATATTGACCATAAAGAGAGACCAAAGGACGACAGTGAGATGCAAAAACATTTTTTAGCATTGGCCACCAGGCCCCTAAATTAGGAGGCCAAAGTACATTTTTGGTGGCCTAAATGTCAGCTCATTTCAAAACAATAAAGAGCCTTCCGTAAATGAAAAGACATTGAAAGTTCTTTGTAAACATATCATACATTTTTTTTTCTCTTTGGTCTCATAGTTTGCAGTCTACTCCCCACCCTGTACCTTTGCCTCATTCATATCTCACTGGCTCCCTCCTTACATGTGCTATACAAACATTACAAAAAGCAGTACAAAACCTCTTCTCCATACTTCCAGGGGAACCTTTCTAGCCACTTCACCTGCTTTGTTTCTGGGTCTTCTCTAAGGATCATGTTAACAGTGTAAGCAGGCTTAGTAAACCCATACTTTCCCATATGGTTGGCAACAAATCGGTCACCGGCTAGCCACATATCCATTGCTAGCCGGCGACAAGTACTTTTCACTGTTTCTGTAGAACGTTGAACTGAACACGAATGAGTCGAGATGTTTGAGGGACTGTAACATTGTGCTGGCGAAGGCTTTGCAGTATGGGGATTTTTATTAGTTATTTAAAGGCCCATTTATGCTCCCTTTACGTACGAAAATGTATACGTCCGTTTCAAACGATGTTACCGTCACTGCCCACATACTTCCATGCGCCCTTTACGTTGGCATGGATGTTAACCAATATATCCACCAGGAGGCAGCCCAGAGTCAAGTTTATGACAACAACAAACTCAAAAACAAACATGGCGACTGTGGAGGAGATATTGATAATGTACCTCTTGCATAAAAGACAAAAACAGGGGCAGCGTTATAGGAGGCGGTGGTCGGTGAGGCTGTTAAATACATCGCGACTGGAGGACGGAAAATTCTGTTCTCTAGTACTGCCGATGAGAGATTTCTTCTTCGTGTCTCACTAGAGCTACGTATCGGGTAGTGACGGCAACACTGCCCCCACGGTTCCCGGTGGTACTGCTCCGTTTGGCCCGTATCCGTAAGCTTTATGGAAACGTGCAGAAATATGGACGAAATGAACGCAGAGCACGGACAGAAGGCTCCGTCCGTATCAGGATCCATATTTAACGTTGAGCATAAATGGGCCATAACGCTCATTTAAGCTAGACAGGAAATCTCATTCTCAAAAGAGACTAGAGAAAACTCAAGGGGCGACCTACAGGCGATATCTGGTGACCACAGGGTAACTTTTTGTGGTCATGGTCCGTCAGGCACATGGCACATGAGGAATCCGTAAAAATGACCACAAAGAAAGACAAAACGACTGCAGATAGACATGCAATGACCACAAATAGAGACAAAACAACTACAAGGAGAAACATGGGGACTGCAAAGAGAGACAGAAGGACCCTGAGGAGATACAAAATGAATACAGAAGTCGTGGCCATGCCGTTTATAGTCGTTTTGTGTGTCTCTGAGTCTGAATGTCTTGCTCTTATATTGGAGAGGTGAGGGAGACCTCATGTTGTTCGTGCCCAGGGGCCCATTGTCTCATAATTTGTCCATGCGCTCAGTAAAGACACACACAAGCAGCTACATACATTTACTGCAGAGGTAAAACTGATTCTCTACAGTAAGATGGAGAGACCTTGATTTGTACGTTATTAATCACACCCACAAACACAAACGCACCCTGCAAATTGTCAACTAAGCAATTTAGCCTCTTCCACGTTTCTATAAGGCTGCACTGTAGGCAATTCTGCTGCAGACTTGTTGTGTACTGTTGCCAACTAATTTGGTAAACAACATAATTACTGCATAATTACAGCATTAACTTGAACGGCCCATTCAGCAGTTGCTATTGTTTGCCATAAGCAGCCTCGGTTTGCATGTTTTACATCACGCCGGCTCTCTTTCTGAGTGACAACAATTGTTCTGTTTCCATACTAGCATGTTCGGATTTTGCTGCTTGAATGCATTGTTCCTACTGAGGTCACTCCGTTCTGCAGGGTGGTGCAAGTTGTTGCTTTTTTTCCAGCGTAACTGTGTGTGTCTGCTTCTACACCCACATACGTCTACTCAGTATTCATGAGTATCGGTACAGGTGGCATATTCACACCGCATATCTGTGTGTGTGTGTGTGTGTGTGTGCGCGTTAATCAGAGGTGATAAATGAGAACTGACGAGCAGTGCACAGCCGAGAGCAGGGTTCAAGAACATTGCCAACTGTCAAGAAATTCTGCATGCGTGTACTTTAGACACGCAACCTCACACACACACACACACACACACACTAAAATATACATTACATGTGCTTCTCCCACTTTGTGTCTGTTGACGAGTATTTTCCTGTAATTCAGAGCAGGAATAGAATCAAGCCTGTCTGTGGCAATAAGTCATTTCCTTTTGCTCTGTGCCAAGTTGAGTGGCAGTAATAGACAGAGCATAAAAGTGAGGTCAAGTAGATAACAGAAGTAGAAAAACAACATGCGAGCTTGGCTTTTACTTCTCAAGGGTAAAGGCTCGCTTGAGGAAGAGATCACTTCAGACAATGAGAGAAACACAGTTGTAGGAGACACTGGTCAGGGTGTAACCACCATTCCAGTCTTTTAAATATGCACTTCCTGATTTTTGTTGTGTTGCTTCACAGGACATGGTGCAATACTGCATATCTTTGAGATTTAAACAGTCTTTTCTTTATGAATTAATCTTGCAAGTAATGACATGTATGAAAATGCCATTAAAAGTTCCTCGAGCCCGGTGCCTTCTTTTATCCGACCGACAGTCCAAAACCTAAAGAGTTTCAGTTTACAATAGAGAAACACAGCAAAACCATGGGGGACCCCGAGGCATTCCCAGGCCAGATGAGATATGTAATCCAAATCCAGCGTGTTCTGGGTCTGCCCCGGGGCCTCCTACCTGTGGGACATGCCCGAAACACCTCCAGCAGAGGCGCCCAGAAGGCATCCTGATCAGATGCCTGAACCACCTCAACTGACCCCTTTCGACATGAAGGAGAAGCAGATCTACTCTGAGCTCCCTCCGGATATCCGAGCTCCTTACCCTATCTCTGAGGCTGAGTCCAGCCTCAGAGAGTCCAGCCTCATTTCGGCTGCTTGTATCCTTGATCTCATTCTTTTGGTCACTACCCAGAGCTCATGACCATAGGTGAGGGTTGGGACGTAGATGGATCAGTACAGTAAATCGAAAGCTTTGCCTTTTGGCTCAGCTCCTTCTTCACCAAACCGACGATCCATCTCACGCTCCATTCTACCCTCACTCGTGAAACAAGACCCTGAGATAGTTGAACTCCCTCACATGAAGCAATAACTTTCTCCCAACCCAGAGGAACAATCCACTGGTTTCCGGCAAAGAACCATGACCTCAGATTTGGAGGTGCTAACTCTCATCCCGACCGCTTCACACTTGGCTGCAAACCACCCCAGTGCCTGCTGGAGGTCACGGTGTGATGAAGCCAACAGAACCACATCATCTGCAAAAAGCAGAGATGCAGTTCTGAGGTCCCCAAACCAGACCCTTCCTCCCCCCGGCTGGGATTGTCTCAGTTATCGGTTATCCAAAAGGTTACATTTCCTGTCAATCATCTGATCAGTTGAGCTCTAAATTAAATTAACACTTGATTGTTAATCCCCAGTGCGGTGATGTCATTCTAAAGAGCAGGAGCAAATGAGCATTCAGATTCCAAAGAAATGACTCCCCACTGTTTTTACAATTATATCATTACCTTTATTACTTGCATTGCAGTCTTACTTGAAGACATGATGAGTGTGTTTTAATAACTGGCAGAGGAGCCAGCTGAATATCTGCTTTGTAAAGTCAGTATATAACATTGTGGGTTTACATATCTCTGACTCTTCTCTCTCATGTGCTTACTGGCCTCTTGTCTCACCAGAGACACACAGGGTTGAACAGTCCCCTGAGTATTTATTCTTCTCACTTTACTTCCTTTTAGAGCTTCCAGTCAAAGAAGAGAAATCATTACTTTGGCTGTGGAAATAAATTAGACAAACAGTGCATTTTAATCACTGAGGGATACCATTTCAATCCTTTAACTTGATAAACTCCCCTCAGCCTGGCTGTGTGAACGCAGGTTTACCTTCCCTCCTGCGAAATGTTTATCTTTACCTAAAAAATGACCTGTCAGCCCATCCAAAAAGAGAGGCTGAGTAACTGCACTCCATCAGCGAATGCAGTCGCTGAAACTCCCTCAGTCACGGCGCACTCTGTCTGTCCCTCTCCATGTCACGCTGATGGACGTCTAGCAGGTGGCTACTGGGTAAATTTCACATTAGCAGCAGCCAGTGAAGCGTTGTAGTCAGGGGAACACCTGCCGTACCCAATCTAGCCGAGATGGACAGATGGGGCAAAGAGAGAGAGATAGGTGGCCGGAATTATGGCGAGGAGGAGAGGGGGGGATTATTATGGTATGGAAAGCAAGGGATGATATGAAGATATGAAAAAGGAAAGGTTTTACTCAGTAAGAGAGGGAGTAATAGGAGAAGGGTGGCTTCGGGTAAGATACAGGCACGAAGGGGAGGCATAAGCCAGAGCGAGCTGGTGACCCAGCAGAGGCTTCCTGCCTGCTGACTGTCAGGTGAATGTGCTTCAAATGCATCTGGAATAAATCTACCGTGCATTCAGGTAAATCCATGTTTCTCCATCTGTTTGAAAATATGCTGTTGCAGTGAGACTTAGAGATGCAGGAGGAGTGGAGAAGGAGACATAGTATAAGGAGGTAAACACACAAACATATGGTTGCTTCATCACGTAACATATTGCTTCCTGTTCAAGTGAGTATATGTTTTATGAACTGCTCGCACATCCGCTTTCAGCTCCATGTGTAAAAACTACGTGGAAGGTGATCATAAGGCCTCGTGTCGCTTGCACTGTCACCTCTCCTACATGTTTTGGTGAGAGGTGGATATGTTCCGGCGCCTCAGAAAAAGAGCGGGCGTGTGCTGCGGGCACGCTTGACTAAATCGCTGCACACATGCACCAAATGTAGGAACTGTTGTGAAATGTGCAGCAAGCTGACAGCTCGTGGTGAGAAGTTGCGAGGAGAGGAAGAGAGAGAGGGAGAGAGGTAGGGAAGAGGAGGAGGAGGAGGAGGAGGAGTGGAGACAGGCAACAGGCATCAGTTTCTATGGCAACCACCACCTCGCCCACGGCAACAAACTTCCTGCTCTGCTGAAGCAAAGAGAAATGGGTGGGGTAGTTGTGGTGGTGTTAGTGGTGGTGGTGGTGAGGTGTGGCTGCAGAGCTGAAGACAAAGAGGAAAACACCACAGCATTAATGCACATCGCACTCTTTGAGTTATTAGTTAAAATTAGCATTCTGTATCTCCCTGTCTTTTTTATTTTCCTCCCTCTTCTAACTCTCTTGGCACAAAGCGACTCCTCCTCAGGATTCCTTACAGCTCTCTACTGCCCCCTGCAGGCTCCTCCATCTCTCCATACCCTCCTCCCAATCACACCAAACTACAGCAGAGATCTTTGTCACTTTTCTCTGTGTGCCCTTCCCTGAGTTTCTCTTTCTATTTTACTGTGCAAACAGAATAAATTCCTGTTGTCTGTCTGCTACATGTGACTCTACAGTGTCTGTGTATTTAACAGCCAGTTAGGTGAAAAGTTTACACTCTCATCTTTCTCTCTGTCTCACTTTAAACAAGTTTTTTCGTGCACTTTTGAAGGAGTCAGATGCTTGTTAACTGTCTCTCTGACAGGCTCACAGCCCTCACTCCTGTCTGTCTGTCATGTCTTATCTGTCTGCCCTCTGTCTCCCCAGCCTTCGCGCCCAATACTAGTAACAACGAGCAAAGTTTGATGCTAACAGGCTTCAAATACAATGCCGATATTCTTTTCTTTCATCCTTGTTATTTCTTCCATACCTCCTCTCTCTTTGCAGTCTGTTTTCAATATTTCAGGATTTACCTTCAGATTGCACAATGGAGATTGACATTCAATAGAATAAAGACATGTGACAACCCAGCGTGAGGTGAATGTCAGCCCACGCTCTCTCAGTATGTGAATACGAGCGTACCTGTGCACCTCAGCCCTGCTGCGTCTCGCCTCATTGTGGCTTCAGCTGAAATTGAAACTGAAGCAGCAACTGTACAGATGAGCTGTGTGTCCTGCAGCATGGTGTAAGACACAAGATACATATGTAGAACATGTGATGTTGTTATGAAGATATTTTACCTGTGAGGCACATCGTTCAATGCAATTTTCTACATTTGCGTTTCAGGAAAACAGCTTGACTGGTCTGTGGCAGCTGAGCACTAACATGCAGAGGTGTGAACTGGAGTCACAAATTTGATGGCTGTAGATTCAACAGTATTAAATCAAAAAAGACTTGCAACTCAACTTGGATTTGGACACTAAGGACTTGTGACTCCACTCAGACTTGAGTCTTTGGACTTGAAACCAGGCCCAAAAGATCAAACTATGTTTTTTAAAAAGCATGCCACAAAGTCATTTCCCCTTCATTCCCTGAATCAACTAACGTAACGTTGTTTATACCCAGCAAGCTGAAACTTTATTCTCCAGATGCTCCACTTTGTTTGAACTTGAGTGCATCCAGTCAAGTCTCACAAGAGAACCATGAAGAACTTGCGTTATGTTACCTAGTGCCAGCTGGAAGAAATAATACCAAAGATATTTTGTTCACATACAAAAATAAAGCAGTAGTCAACAAAACATTAATGTGTAGCGGGTCGAAAATCACAGTCAGCAACTTCCAACAAACTTGTTTCAAACAAATAAGTACAAATTTTACAAAGCATCTGTGATTTTTATAAGTTCAATATATTATTAATCTGTTGTTAAAATGGCATTACAGTTGGCGAAGAGCACATTGTGACTTGTGTAGGAGTTGAAAGTCAAAGTCTAGGACTTGGGACTACTGATGGCTTGCTAAACAATGACTTTGGCCCATCTCTGCTAAGGTGGGATTTATACTTCTGTGTCAAATCGACGCTGTACCTACAGCATAGGCTGTGCGTCGATGTGCATTTCCTCAGAAATATTTACACCTTGCAACGACGCAGACTTCCTATCTATTTCTGTAAGCTGAAACCATTTCCCTCAGTGGAAACAAAGCTTTTATTTACTTTAATTTCACAAATAATAAACAATAAATTGTGAGGACAATAAAGCCTCCACAAAATAGCTTTTTAAGTCTTGTCAAGAGACTAGATTAGAGATTTTATCCTGGTTTCATATGAACAGAGAAAATGTCCGCTCGTCGCTAGGCTAATTTATACAATGTAAAATGCCATAGGCTTGTGCTAATAACGTTAGCATGTTGTATTTGTTTGGAAAACGTGTTTAGTATAAGACAGTTGTTTTGT